>NC_029781.3:14869598-14883784 GCF_000817695.3 Arachis duranensis | reverse complement strand
AAAGTCAAAACCAAAGAAACTTCAATGCTCCATATTCCAACTACCAAGAACCATCATCTTTCTACCCATATCAAGAGTCACCATCAGATATTGAAGCTCCTCAGAAGAAGGGTGTTATGGAAGTAGAAACTCTTAATGCTATTCTTGCTTAGAACAAGCTTATGTCTCAGCAATTAAATCTACTTACTCAACAAATAGGTAGCATGCAAGTTTCAGCTATCAACACCCAAAATCCTCTTCAAGAGGTCAATTACATAGGGAGTGCTCCTAGAAATCCCAATAATGATCCCTATTCTAAGACCTACAATTAGAGATGGAGAAATCACCCAAATTTTGGGTGGAGAGAGCAACCTCAGAGGCCACAAAATTTTAATCATAGTTCTCAGGGTTGCTTTCAACAGAATAATTTTAACAACCCCCAGTTTCAGTCATCTCAGCAAGCAACTTCTCAGCCCCAACAGAACGATGATTTGGAAGAAATCTTGGCAAGTTTTAGAAAATAAACCAAAGCATCAATTAAGAACTTGGAGATTCAGATGAGTCAATTAGTCACAAAAGTTAATGAAATTGATCAGAGCACCACTAATAGCCTTCCTGGTAACGCAATTCCAAACCCAAGAGAGGAAGGCAAGGCTATCACCTTGATAAGTGGACAAGTGGCAAGTATGGAAGCACAAGTTAATGAGGAGCCAGTTGAAAACGATTGCAAGGTTATTCAACTGAGAAGTGGTAAAGTAGATGGCTCTGAGACCAAGGTCAATGAAGAGCTAGTTGAAAAAGAAAGCTACCAAGAGAAAGAGGTTGAAATAAAGGAAGCTTGCAAAGAGGTGGAAGAATTCAAAGAAGAACACAAGGGAGTGGAGCTTGCAAGACCTCTTCCAAAGCCATCACCATCCAATACAACATTCAAGTGGGTAAAATTCCTATCCTTAATCCTTACTTTCCCACTTGAATATGGGCTACTGGAGACGGATGGTCAACTTAGAGCTCTTTGTGGCATTAAGAGTAAGAGAAAGATGGTTAGTGGCAAGAGTTGTCAAACAAGGTTCAATATGGTTGCATGCTCCAAATTGAAGTGCAAGGATTGGTGTAGAGCTCAATTGAATGGGTCTAGAAGGTTGTTTAGATGTCTTTGTGAGAATTCAGATTGCTTGCCACCCGGTGGAAATAATGGTGATCCACAAGAAGACGGGTATAAAAGCAAGGTTTGGGACCCTGGAATTCTTTCCCACAATCAACACTCTTGGAGCCTTGTCACTTACTTCAACTTGCTCAAAGGCGTTAGGTGCCTAGTTTGGGATCCTGGTAGCCATTGAAATTACAAACATTGGTGGAGATTCCTGGATCAGTACAAGCATAAGCCACCATGACAAGGAGCTCACCACATGTCCAACTTAAGGACTTTAACTAAAAGTACTTGGTGGGAGACAACCCACCGTGGTATGATCGTTCCTTTTCATTCTTAGTTGTTTTTCGTAGTAGTAGTTTTCTTACTTATTTGATTTTTATTGAGTTCTTACTAATTTGCTGATCACGCAACTATTTTAGAACAGGAACCGGAAAAAAAAGAGAGAAGAATAGCACATGACGCCCAAGCGTCGCTGACGCGTACGCGTCATATGCATGTGCGTGAAAAATAAAATTTAATAGAGAGTTGCGCGGGAGTGGCGCAGGAATAATGCCTTTCGCACAAACAAGCCCACGCATGCGCATACCCCACGCGTGCGCGTCATTGGTGATTTTGGCACTCCACGCGTGCGCGTCACTGACGCGAATGTGTGACCTGGAAAAATGGCATAAATATGTGTTTAGGCAGAGACTTGTGTAGGTTTGGGGCTGGAAGTGTGCTAGACGTACAAAATTGACCACGCGTACGCGTCCCTAACACGTACGCGTCATTTGACAAAACGGCCATCCACGCGTGCGCGTGCATGACGCAAACGCGTCGTATGCCAATATTGGTTTCCTAGCCACGCGAACAGAGAGTTGTGCGTGCGCGCAGCTGGTTTCGCACGAATTGCACAAAACCCAGGGCACGCATACGCGTGCCTGACGCTTACGCGTCCTTAAGAAAATTTCGCGACCCACGCGTATGCGTCACCTGCGCCGCACAATTACACTAGTTCACCGTCCAATTTTAATTTTCTCTCTCCCTTTCCCAATCCTAATTCTCTCTTGTTCTTTTATCATAATATTTGTCTCTTTTTATTTTTCATATTTTCTTTGCTTGAGGACAAGCAAACATTTAAGTTTGGTGTTGACGCTTCGCTTAAAGCTTTTCTGTTTATTTCTATGGCACCAAAAGGGAGGCTAATCATCTTCACGGAGGAGCACAACCTGAAGAATAAAGCGACCGCTAGGATAACTAAGGTGGTTGAGTTCCTTTCATATTTTTTATTCCTCCCCATTTTTTCTATGTTATGTTCTGGTTTTCTGCTATTTTGCGTTGTTTGTTGCATGATCCTTTATTAGTGAGAATCGTAGGTCTAGTTTAGTTTTCCCTTAATTGCTTTAATTATGAAAAGATGTCTCATGTATTACTCACTGAGCTTGAATTCAAATAAAAAATACAGAAGTGATGTATTGCATGAGAAATTGAGTTAATTTTAAAAGTAGTCTTATTTACTTAAATGTGGTAGTATTTTCTGTAATTCTGAATGCATGACATGAACAGTGCATATTTTTTATAGTGAAGTTTATAAATGTTAAAATTGTTGGTTCTTGAAAGAATGATGAAAGAAGAGAAATGTTATTGATAGTCTGAAATATCATAAAATTGATTCTTGAAGCAAGAAAAAGCAGTGAAAAACACAAAGCTTGCGAAAAAAAAAAGAAAAAAAGCAAGCAGAAAAAGCCAATAACCCTTTAAAATAAAAGGCAAAGGGTAACAAGGATCCAAGGCTTTGAGCACTAATGGATAGGAGGGCCCAAAGGAATAAAATCCTGGCCTAAGCGGCTAAATCAAGCTGTCCCTAACCATGTGCTTGTGGCATGAAGGTGTCAAGTGAAAAGCTTGAGACTGAGCGGTTAAAGTCGTGATCCAAAGTAAAAAGAGTGTGCTAAAGAACTCTAGACACCTCTAACTGGGGACTCTAGCAAAGCTGAGTCACAATCTGAAAAGGTTCACCCAGTTATATATCTATGGCATTTATGTATCCGGTGGTAATACTGGAAAACAAAATGCTTAGGGTCACGGCCAAAACTCATAAAGTAGCTGTATTCAAGAATCAACATACTAAACTAGGAGAATCAATAACACTATCTGAATTCTGAGTTCCTATGGATGCCAATCATTCTGAACTTCAAAGGATAAAGGAAAATGCCAAAACTATTCAGGATTGCAGTTGTAAACCCCACTATAAGAAGAGACATGGGCTTAATCGCTCTCATTCTCATGCAAATTCACATCCTAAGCGTATATTAGTTTTGGTTGCTTGAGAAGAAGCACCAGTTTAAGTTTGGTGTTGTGATGCGGGAGCATCCTTCCTATCTTTTCCTAGTAAATTTGCATATAATTTGTTAAGTTTAATAAAGAATTAATTATCTTTTAGCCAATCTGGATGCTACTTTGAGTCTTTTGCAATTCTATGTATTTTAGGAAGCATTCGGCTGGATATGATGGAGTTTCTGCAGCACAAGAACAAAAGGAGATGGCTGCGAGGAGTGACGTGCACGCGTGCCTGACGCGTGCGCGTGATTTAGAGGTATCCATGGCGACGCGTGCGCGTGACTGACGCGCACGCGCGATTTGAAGATTTGCTCAGCAAAGCGTACGCGTGACCGACGCGTCCGCGTGACTCGCAGAAAAGACCATCGACGCGTACGCATGACTGACGCATACGCATGACATGCGCCACGTGCAGAAACGCAGAAAACGTTGAGGGGTGATTTCTGGGCCCCATTTTAGCACCCAAGATAGGCGCGGATCCAGTGAAGCCAAGTGGTCCCCACGTTACAAGATGCGGAGTAGTTAGTTAATTCTAATTTAAATTCAAATTTGATTTTAAAATAAGAAAATATATTATCCTAATTTAAAATATTAGATTTTAAATTAATTAGGATTAGTTATAAAGAGGGGAGACTTCTCTTCTATTAGGTACATTCCATTAAGGGGATTCCATTAGGGAATTCTATACAAATTTACATTCCGCATTCCATGAGCAACTAATCTTTCACTGTTAAGGTTAGGAGCTCTGTCTATTTGTATGGATTGATTTTATTACTTTTTCTATTTTAATTTATGTATGAATTTATAATTTAAGAATTGTTTTCGCTCTTTATTTTATGAATTTGGGTGGAACGGAAGTATGACCCTCTTTCTATTTGAGTTCTTGTAAAACTTAGAAAAACTTTTTACTTGAACAACAGCTTGAAAACAATTTCTCCTAAATTTTAATTATTTAGATTTAACAGGATACGTGACATATAATCCTCTTATTTTTGGGTAATTAGAATTTTTGTGGTATATAAACTGGAATTTGAACTTCACCTTCTAATTGGAATTAATTGACCAAGGAATTGGCAGTTAATGAATTTTAGAAGAGACTAGAAAGATCTAAGGAATTAGGGTCTAGTCACATATAGTTGCCATAAATTAAATCCTACATGATTAAAATAGTTAGTAAGAAAAGTTAATCCAGAAAAATAGATAACTCTGAAACCTTAACTGTTTTCTCCATAATTTATTCCCAACTTATTTATTTGTCTATCCTTTTGATATTCTGAGTTCGAACTTAAACCTTTTGAATATCTCAAAACCCTTTTCTGCTTGCCTAACTAAGCCATTCAATCAGTCATTGTTGCTTGATCCATCAATCCTCGTGGGATCGACCCTTACTCGCGTAAGGTATTACTTGGTATGACCCGGTGCACTTGCTGGTTAGTAGTGTGGGTTGTAAAATACTGCACCAATGAGGAGGTTAAAAAAATGTGTAAGATTCTGGAATGTTGTGAAGCTAAGTTACTGATTTGATATTTGAACATTCTTCTTGAAAAAAATCCTAGAAGAGTAAAGACTTAAGCTCCAGTGATAAGCAAGATAGATCAGAGACTAAAAGGGTGGAAAGGAAAATTCCTTTCTAAGACGGGGAAGCTAATGTTACTTAAATCAATTTTGAATAATCACTCTTTATATTAGTTAAGTTTATTCAAAATCTCCAAATCAATGGAAGCAAAGATTGCATCTTTGGAATCTAGGTTTTCTTGGGGTACACCCGATGGAGGTAGGGGTAAACCCGAAGAACCAAGGAGGTTTAGGCGTTGGCGATATTGCCTTAAAGAATATGGTGCTATTATTCAAGTGGTAGTGGAGGTTTGAGAAAGATGATTGCCCGTTATGGAAAAAAATAATGTTTTATTAATAGCTTAGAGTGTAATACCTTGCTGAATAACTGATGAGCGGATAATTTATACGCTTTTTGGCATTATTTTTAGGTAGTTTTTAGTAGGATCTAGCTACTTTTAGGGATGTTTTTATTAGTTTTTGTGAAAAATTCATATTTCTATACTTTACTATCAGTTTGTGTGTTTTTCTGTGATTTCAGGTATTTTCTGGCTGAAATTGAGGGACCTGAGCAAAAATCTGATAGGAGGCTGAAAAGGGACTACAGATGCTGTTGGATTCTAACCTTCCTGCACTCGAAATGAATTTTCTGGAGCTACAAAACTCTAAATAGCGCACTCTCAATTGCGTTGGAAAGTAGACATCCAGGGCTTTCCTGCAATATATAATAGTTCATACTTTATTCAAGTTTAGATGACGCAAAATGGCGTTCAACGCCAGTTCCATGCTGCATTCTGGAGTAAAACGCCAGAAACATGTCACAAATCAGAGTTAGACGCAAAAAACATGTTACAAACTGGCGTTTAACCCCAAGAAAAGCCTCTGCATGTGTAAAGCTCAAGCTAATCCCAAGCACACACCAAAATGAGTCTCGGAAGTGGATTTCTGTACTAAGACTTATTTCTGTAAACCCTAGTAACTAGTTTAATATAAATAGAACTTTTTACTATTGTATTAGAAATCTTGGAATTAATCTTGGTATCTATCTTTGGACGTTTAGTTCTTAGACTTTGGGGGCTGGCCATTCGGCCATGCCTGGACCTTTATCACTTAAGTATTTTCAATGGTAGAGTTTCTACACACCATAGATTAAGGTGTGGAGCTCTGCTATTCCTCGAATATTAATGCAATTACTATTGTTCTTCTATTCAATTCAACTTATTCTTATTCTAAGATATCCGCTGCACTTCAACATGATGAATGTGATGATCCGCGACACTCATCATCATTCTCACCTATGAACGCGTGCCTGACAACCACTCATGTTCTACCTTAGATCGAGCGCGTATCTCTTAGCCTCCATTCCGAAAGATCGGAGTCTTCGTGGTATAAGCTAGAATTATTGGTGGCCATTCCTAAGATCCAAAAAGTCTAAACCTTGTCTGTGGTATTCTGAGATGGGATGACTGTGATGAGCTTCAAACTCGCGAGTGTTGGGCGTAGTGACAGACGCAAAAGAATCACTGGATTCTATTACAATATGATCAAGAACCGACAAATGATTAGTCGTGCTGTGACAGAGCATTTAGACCATTTTCACTGAGAGGATGGGAAGTAGCCATTAACAATGGTGACGCCCTACATACAGTTTGCCATGGAAAGGAGTATGAAGGATTGGATGAAGGCAGTAGGAAAGCAGAGATTCAACAGGAACAAAGTATCTCTATGCATTTATCTGAAATTTTCACCAATGAATTGCATAAGTATCTCTATCTCTATTTTATGCTTTATTTATCTTCATATTCGAAAACCATTATAACTATTATTATCTGCCTGACTGAGATTTACAAGATGACCATAGCTTGCTTCATACCGATAATCTCCGTGGGATCGACCCTTACTCACGTAAGGTATTACTTGGACGACCCAGTACACTTGCTGGTTAGTTGTGCGAAGTTGTGACAAAGTGTGATTCACGTTCGAGAGCTCCAAGTCTTTGGCGCCATTGTTGATGATCACAATTTCGTGCACCAATAACCAAAGTGGAGTCAAAATGGGTAGAGTTTGTGTTGATATTAGAAAAGAATGCTTACAGGAGCTGAATATAATAAGAATATTTAGGGAAGGTATGTAAATGGCACTAGATGATGGAAGTCTCATGATGATATGCTATAACAATTTCAAAAACTAGAGAGCTTGCTGCCTCAAGCTCATCTAACACAATGTTCATTACCAAACTCCTTCAATTCTGGTCATGAAAACTTCAATAGAAGAGGAAGGGGAGGAAGAATGATAAGAGGAGCTCGTTTCTACTTTGGAGCTCCAAGGCCTCAATGTTAGGTTTGTGGAAGATTTGGCCAAATAGCATGGCATTGTTTTCATTGTTTTGACCAATATATTTCTCCTCCATCTCAATCACAAGGATTCTCGTACTCTTCTACATCATCACAATCTCTTTCACCATCTTCAGCATCTCAAGTTTCAGCATCTTCCATAGTTCCTCTTCCACCTACACCTTCTTTTCATAATCCCTCAGCATATATGGCTGTCCCTTCTTCGGTGGTTGATCTAGTATGGGATCCCGACACTAGTGCTTCACACCATGTTACTCCCAATGCAGCAAATCTTCTTCAAAGCTTAAACTATGTTGGACAAGAACAAGTTATAGTTGGTAATGGAAAAGTTTGACAATTTCTCATATTGGTAATTCTATCTTGCATGCTTTAAACACAAATCGATTTTTTAATTCACAATAACTAATACACTCACCACAGATCACTAAAAATCTTATAAGTATTTTCAAATTCTGTGAAGATAATGCTATCTTTTTTTAGTTTCATGCTTATTTCTGCTTTGTCAAATGTTAGCACTCCAAGAATATTCTTTTGCAAAGATTCTGTAAAGGTGGTTTATACAAGTTCTACAATGTGAAAGTTCCTTCCCACAAACTTTCTCCCTCCTCTCCTTGTGTTTTCTTTGTTAATTTTCACTCTAATGAGCTATGGCATAGGCGCTTAGGCCATGCTTCAAGCAAAATTGCAAAACTGGTTATGTCTTCATGTAATATTTCTTGTAATAATACCAAAGAATTCAGTATGAATACAATTTGTGAGCATGGTACACAAGCTAAGCATCATAAATTTCCTTTTTCATATTCAACTACTGTATATGTAGAACCATTGCGATTAGTATATTCTGATGTATGGGGATCCTCTCCATATATTTCTCATCTTGGATATAGATATTATGTTAAATTCATTGATTCTTACTGACACCGGAATGTCGTTTGGGTCACCAATCTTGGCGAGGTTAACAACCCACTATGGTGAAAATAGCCAAGAGCTCACCTTGGTTGGCTAAGCCAAGGATGCACCTCTTACTCTCTAAAAGCCTAGAGAAAAATAAGCACACAACTTATTTAATATATAACTCAATCAACTTAACTTCATAAGTACAAGTGGTACATATGCATATTTATACTAGTAGGAGAGGGGGAACATTCATGACTTGGGTAATGTGGAACTAACTCATAACACAATATAAAAATATATGTTAAACTAGACTACTTTAATAAACGACACAAACGTAAAGATATATGCTCCTGATTCTCCCTGGGTTGGAAAGAGCTCTTGCATTATCCTTCCTGGGGTTGAAAAAGGCTCATCTTGTATTGGCAAAAGATTCCATTGGTAAGTGCATTTGGTCTTAAAAGATATGAAAATGCATAATTCAGCTTGATTCTTTTGACCATCTACATATTGTAATGGAGTTAATACGATCTTCTTGCCATCTTTGATAAAGGAGTATGTATTTTTGAAACCATCATGAATAGCTCAATGATCATATTACCAAGGACATCCTAACAATAAGTGACATGCATCGATCAAGATGACGTCTGACGAACGGATTTTTGCTGGTAAAAAATTTCATAGAAATAATCACGTTGCAAGTATAGTTTCTAAACCAACAAAAATCCTTTCATACAAAAAAAATTGTTTGTCACTAAAGCAAACCCAGTAAAATTTATAACCGAAGTATTTAAATCTCGGGTCGTCTCTCAAGGAATTGCAAGGAGGTGTGTTTATTATTGGTTATGGAAAAGTATGGTTTTGGGGTTTTTAGATAAGAAGCAAGAATAGTAGATGGCAAAAGGAATAAACTAATAACTAGAAAAGCTCTTGGCAAGGTATGAGAATTGGATGTCCTATCCTAGTTATCCTTATCAATTGTGATGAGAATTGCCTTTTGCTCCCACTTGGTCAACCTCTAACTGTGAAGGTATGTTAAGTGGATAAATCAATTTGATTCCTCAGGTCAATTCCTATGAAAAGACTAGAGTTAGGGGAATTCAAATCAATCAGCGAAGAATTCCAATTTTTAATCAACAAGGAGTTTGATAACTCAAGTGTCTCCAATTACTCAACTGGTGCCCGAAATTGTGATAATCAATGGCGCCATCAACATGGTATGCTCAATTGCAATCCCAACTCTTTATCACAACTTCGCACAACTAACCAGCAAGTGTACTGGGTCGTCAAAGTAATAAACCTTACGCGAGTAAGGGTTGATCCCACGGAAATTATTGGTATAAAGCAAGCTATGGTCATCTTGTAAATCTCAGTCAGGCGGATTCAAATTGTTATGGAGGATTAATGATTAAAAGATAAATAAAACATAAAATAAAGATAGAGATACTTATGTAATTCATTGGTGAGAATTTCAGATAAGCATATGGAGATGCTTTGTCCCTTCCGTCTATCTGCTTTCCAACTGTCTTCATCCAATCCTTCTTACTCTTTTCTATGGCAAGCTGTATGTTGGGCATCACCGTTGTCAATGGCCATAGTCCCGTTCTCTCAGTGAAAATGTTCAACGCGCTCTATCACAGCACGGCTATTCATCTGTCGGTTCTCGATCATGTCGGAATAGAATCCAGTGATTCTTTTGCGTCTATCACTAACACCCCACAATCGTGAGTTTGAAGCTCGTCACAGTCATTCAATCCTTGAATCCTACTCAGAATACCTCAGAAAAGGTTTAGACCTTCCGGATTCTCAAGAATGCTGCCATCAATTCTAGCTTATACCACGAAGATTCTGATTAAGGAATCCAAGAGATATCCACTCAATCTAAGGTAGAACGGAGGTGGTTGTCAGGCACACGTTCATAGGTGAGAATGATGATGAGTGTCACGGATCATCACATTCATCAAGTTGAGGAATAAGTAATATCTTAGAACAAGAATAAGCTTAATTGCATAGAAGAACAATAGTAATTGCAT
Organism: Arachis duranensis; assembly: GCF_000817695.3. Classification (NCBI taxonomy): domain Eukaryota; kingdom Viridiplantae; phylum Streptophyta; class Magnoliopsida; order Fabales; family Fabaceae; genus Arachis; species Arachis duranensis. Next base: position 14,873,501 of record NC_029781.3, on the reverse strand, counting down.
TAATACTCGATGTACAACAGAGCTCCACACCTTAATCTATGGTGTGTAGAAACTCCACCGTTGAAAATACATAAGAACAAGGTCTAGGCATGGCCGTGAGGCCAGCCCCATGATCTAAGATAGCATAAGACTGCTCAAAGATAGCTACCAAGATGTTCTAAGGACTAAACGTCCAAAGATAAAAATACAATAGCAAAAGGTCCTATTTATAGAGAACTAGTAGCCTAGGATTTACAAAAATGAGTAAATGACATAAAAATCCACTTCTGGGCCCACTTGGTGTGTGCTTGGGCTGATCATTGAAGCATTTTCGTGTAGAGACTCTTCTTTGAGTTAAACGCCAGCTTTTGTGCCAGTTTGGGCGTTTAACTCCCATTCTTGTGCCAGTTCCGGCGTTTAATGCCGGGTAGTTTTGAGCTGATTTGGAACACCGGTTTGGGCCATCAAATCTTGAGCAAAGTATGGACTGTCATACATTGCTAGAAAGCCTAGGATGTCTACTTTCCAACGCAGTTGAGAGCGTGCCAATTGAGATTCTGTAGCTTCAGAAAATCCACTTCGAGTGCAGGGAGGTCAGAATCCAACAGCATCTGCAGTCCTTTTCAGCCTCTGAATCAGATTTTTGCTCAGGTCCCTCAATTTCAGCCAGAAAATACCTAAAATCACAGAAAAACACACAAACTCATAGTAAAGTCCAGAAAAGTGAATTTTAACTAAAAACTAATAAAAATATACTAAAAACTAACTAAAACATACTAAAAACAATGCCAAAAAGTGTATAAATTATCCGCTCATCACAACACCAAACTTAAATTGTTCCTTGTCCCCAAGCAACTGAAAATCAAATAAGATAAAAAGAAGAGAATATGCAATGAATTCCAAAAACATCTATGAAGATCAGTATTAATTAGATGAGCGGGGCTTTAGCTTTTTGCCTCTGAACAGTTTTGGCATCTCACTTTATTCTTTGAAATTCAGAATGATTGGCTTCTCTAGGAACTTAGAATCCAGATAGTGTTATTGATTCTCCTAGTTAAGTATGATTATTCTTGAACATAGCTACTTTATGAGTCTTGGCCGTGGCCCAAAGCACTCTGTCTTCCAGTATTACCACCGGATACATACATGCCACAGACACATAACTGGGTGAACCTTTTCAGATTGTGACTCAGCTTTGCTAGAGTCCCCAATTAGAGGTGTCCATGGTTCTTAAGCACACTCTTTTTGCCTTGGATAATGACTTTATTTTTTTTCTTTTTCTTTTTCCTTTCTTTCTTTTTTTTCGTTTTTTTTCTTTTTTTTTTTTGTATTCACTGCTTTTTCTTACTTCAACAATCATTTTTATGATTTTTCAGATCCTCAGTAACATGTCTCCTTTTTCATCATTCTTTCAAGAGCCAACATTCATGAACAACAAATTCAAAAGACATATGCACTGTTCAAGCATACATTCAGAAACCAAAAGTATTGCCGCCACATAAAAATAATTAATCTATTATAAAATTCAAAATTCATGCAATTCTTCTCTTTTTCAATTAAGAACATTTTTCATTTAAGAAAGGTGATGGATTCATAGGACATTCATAACTTTAAGGCATAGACACTAAGACACTAATGATCATAAGACACAAACATAGATAAACATAAGCATGAAAATTTGAAAAATGGGAAAATAAAGAACAAGGAAGTTAAAGAACGGGTCCACCTTAGTGATGGCGGCTTGTTCTTCCTCTTGAAGATCTTATGGAGTGCTTGAGCTCCTCAATGTCTCTTCCTTGCCTTTGTTGCTCCTCTATCATGATTCTTTGATCTTCTCTAATTTCATGGAGGAGAATGGAATGTTCTTGGTGCTCCACCCTTAGTTGTCCCTTGTTGGAACTCAATTCTCCTAGGGAGGTGTTGATTTGCTCCTAATAGTTTTGTGGAGGAAAGTGCATCACTTGAGGCATCTCAGGGATTTCATGATGAGGAATCTCCTCATGTCCATGAGTGGGAACTCTTGTTTGCTCCATCCTTTTCTTAGTGGTATCCATGAGGACTTGGTCCAACCTTTGATCAAAGTTGACCCTTTTTTAGTTTGAAAGGGACCCCGGGGATCACCTTCTTCTTGGCCACAACTTCATAGAAGTGGTCTTGATGCACCCTTAAGATGAATCTTTCCATCTCCCATGACTCGGAGGTGGAAGCTTTTGCCTTCCCTTGCCTCTTTCTAGAGGTTTCTCCTGCCTTAGGTGCCATAAATGGTTATGGAAAAACAAAAAGCAATGCTTTTACCACACCAAACTTAGAAGGTTTGCTCGCCCTCGAGCAAAAGAAGGAAGAAAAGAGTAGAAGAAGAAGAAATAGAGGAGATGTAGGTGGCTTTGTGGTTCGGCCAAAGGGAAGAGTGGTTTTGAATTTGAATGGTGAGGTAGGTGGGGTTTTATGAAGGATGGATGTGAGTGGTGAAGAGAATAGTGAGATTTGATAGGTGAGGGTTTTTGGGGAAGAGGTGTTGAAGTGATTGGTGAATGGGTGAAGAAGAGAGAGAGTGGTGGGGTAGGTGGGGATCCTGCGGGTCCACAGATCCTGAGGTGTCAAGGAAAATTCATCCCTGCACCAAGTGGCAGGCAGAAATGCCCCTTTTGCCAATTCTGGCGTTAAACGCCGGGCTGGTGCCCATTTTTAGCGTTTAACGCCAGCTTCTTGCCCCTTCCTGGCGTTTAACGCCAGTCTGGTGCCCCTTTCTGGCGTTAAACGCCTAGAATGGTGCCAGATTGGGCATTAAACACCCATTTGCTGCCCTTACTGGCGTTTAAACGCCAGCAAGTTTTCCTCTAGGGTGTGCTATTTTTCTTTCTATTTTTCATTCTATTTTTGCTTTTTCAATTGATTTTGTGACTTCCCATGATCATCAACCTACAGAAAACATAAAATAACAATAAAAAATAGATAAATATAACATTGGGTTGCCTCCCAACAAGCGCTTCTTTAACGTCAGTAGCTTGACAGTGGGCTCTTATGGAGCCTCACAGATACTCAAAGCAATGTTGGAACCTCCCAACACCAAACTTAGAGTTTGAATGTGGGGGTTCAACACCAAACTTGGAAGTTGGTTGTGGCCTCCCAACACCAAACTTAGAGTTTGACTGCGGGGGCTCTGTTTAACTATGTTTTGAGAGATACTCTTCATGCTTCCTCTCCATGGTTATAGAGGGATATCCTTGAGCCTTAAACACAAGGGATTCTTCATTCACTTGAATGATCAATTCTCCTCTGTCAACATCAATCACAGCCTTTGTTGTGGCTAGGAAGGGTCTGCCAAGGATGATGGATTCATCCATGCACTTCCCAGTCTCTAAGACTATAAAATCAGCAGGGATGTAATGGTTCTTTACCAGAACATCCTCTACAAGTCCATAAGCTTGTTTTCTTGAATTGTCTGCCATCTCTAGTGAGATTCTTGCAACTTGCACCTCAAAGATCCCTAACTTCTCCATTACAGAGAGAGGCATGAGGTTTATGCTTGACCCTAGGTCACACAGAGTCTTCTTGAAGGTCATGGTGCCTATTGTACAAGGTATTGAAAACTTCCCAGGGTCCTGTCTCTTTTGAGGTAATCTCTGCCTAGTCAAGTTATCCAGTTCTTTGGTGAGTAAAGGGGGTTCATCCTCCCAAGTCTCATTACCAAATAACTTGTCATTTAGCTTCATGATTGCTCCAAGGTACTTAGCAACTTACTCTTCAGTGACATCTTTGTCCTTTTCAGAGGAAGAATACTCGTCAGATCTCATGAATGGCAGAAGTAAATCCAATGGAATCTTTATGGTATCAGTGTGAGCTTCAGATTCCCATGGTTCCTCATTAGGGAACTCATTGGAGGCCAGTGGACGTCCATTGAGGTCTTCCTCAGTGGTGATCACT
>NC_029781.3:14868955-14869341 GCF_000817695.3 Arachis duranensis | reverse complement strand
TAGCTTAGAATTCTCTGTCTGTTGCTGAGAAGATGATGGAAAAGGCTTGCCATTGCTAAACCTGTTTCTTCCACCATTATTGTTGTTGAAACATTGTTGAGGTCTCTGTTGATTCTTCCATGAGAGATTTGGATGATTTCTCCATGAAGGATTATAGGTGTTTCCATAGGGTTCTCCCATGTAATTCACCTCTTCCATTGAAGGCTTCTCAGGATCATAAGCTTCTTCTTCAGATGAAGCGTCCTTAGTACTGTCTAGTGCAGCTTGCTTTCTAGACAGACTTTGACAAATCATATTGACTTGCTGAGTCAATATTTTGTTCTGAGCCAATATGGCATTCAGAGTATCAATCTCAAGAACTCCTTTCTTCTGATTTGTCCCATTGT
>NC_029781.3:14868329-14868856 GCF_000817695.3 Arachis duranensis | reverse complement strand
TCTTGAGCTTCTGCAGGCGTCTTCTTCAGATGAAGAGATCCTCCAGCAGAGCTATCCAATGACATCTTGGACAGTTCAGACAGACCATCATAGAAGATACCTATGATGCTCCATTCAGAAAGCATGTCATAGGGACACTTTTTGATCAGTTGTTTGTATCTTTCCTAAGCTTCATAGAGGGATTCACCTTCCTTCTGTCTGAAGATTTGGACTTCCACTCTAAGCTTACTCAATTTTTGAGGTGGAAAGAACTTTGCCAAGAAGGCATTGACTAGCTTTTTCCAAGAGTTCAGGCTTTCTTTAGGTTGTGAGTCCAACCATTTCCTAGCTCTGTCTCTTACAGCAAAAGGGAATACCATAAGTCTGTAGACCTCAGAGTCAACCCCATTAGTCTTGATAGTGTCACAGATTTGCAAGAATTTAGCTAAAAACTGATGAGGATCTTCCAATGGAAGTCCTTGGAATTTACAATTCTGTTGCATTAGAGAAACTAATTGAGGCTTAAGCTCAAAGTTGTTTGCTCCAAT
>NC_029781.3:14866430-14868240 GCF_000817695.3 Arachis duranensis | reverse complement strand
AGCACCTTCCTTGCATTGTTGGCATTGTTGTTGTTTTCGGCTGCCATGGGTTCTTCTTGTTTGAAGATTTCTGTTAGGTCCTCTACAGAGAGTTGTGCTTTAGCTTCTCTTAGCTTTCTCTTCAAGGTCCTTTCAGGTTCAGGGTCAGCCTCAACAAGAATGCTTTTGTCTTTGCTCCTGCTCATATGAAAGAGAAGAGAACAAGAAAGTATGGAATCCTCTATGTCACAGTATAGAGATTCCTTGAGATGTCAGAGGAAAAGAAAAATAGAAGGAAGAGGTAGAAGAATTCAAACTTAGAAAGATAGAGTTCGAATTGTGCATGTTAGTCCATAAATAGAAGGATGTGAGAAGAGGGGAAGAAATTTTCGAAAATAAATTAAAAACATTTTGAAAATTGATTGATGATTTTTGAAAACTGAGATTGAGAAAGAAGTAAAGTGATTTTTAAAAAAGATTTTGAAATTAGAAATAAAAAAGATATGACTTGAAAACTATTTTTGAAAAAGATGTGATTAAAAAGATATGATTGAAAAGATATAGTTTTAAAAAGATATGATTAAGAAGATATGATTTGGAAAAACAATTTAAAAAGATTTTATTTTTAAAATCAATGACTTGGCTAACAAGAAAAGATATGATTCAAACATTAAACCTTTCTCAACAGAAAAGGCAACATACTTGAAATGTTGAATCAAATCATTAATTGTTAGCAAGTATTTTTTGAAAATGGAAAGAAATTTATTTTGAAAACATATGATTGAAAAGATATGATTTGAAAAAGATTTGATTTTGAAAAATTATGAAAACTTGAAAAAAATTGAATTAAAAACAGAATCTTCCCTCTTGTGCAATCCTGGCGTTAAACGCCCAGAATGGATACCATTCTGGGCGTTTAACGCCCAAAATGCTACCCTTTTGGGCGTTAAACGCCTAGCCAGGTGCCCTGGCTGGCGATTAAACGCCAGTTTTCCTTCTTCATTGGGCGTTTTGAACGCCTAGCTTCTTCTGTGTAATTCCTCTGCTGAATGTTCTGAATCTTCAATTCTCTGTATTATTGACTTGGAAAGACAAAAATTAAAAATTTTTCTGGATTTTTAATGATGAAAATGCAACTAAAATCAAATAAACAATGCATGCAAGACACCAAACTTAGAAGTTTGTATACTACTGACACTAACAAATTGAGAATGCATTTGAGAAATAACAAAACACATAAAACAAGAGAATTTAAAGATCAGAGCAAGTAAATCATCAAGAACAACTTGAAGATCAATGAAGACACATGATAAATGCAAGAAAAACAGAAACATGCAATTGACACCAAACTTAAAATGAGACACTAGACTCAAACAAGAAATATTTTTGGTTTTTATCATTTTGTAATTTTTTTTGTTTTTTCAAAAATTATATGGAAAAGAAAATAAAGAGATTCAAAATTTTTAATAAGAATTCCAGGAATCATGCAATGTTAGTCTAAAGCTTTAGTCTAAAAAGATTAGACATGGCGAGCCAAGCTTCAGTAGGACATTACATTCAAGAGCTAAATTGATGAAAATCAATCAGCTTTGGTGATGATAAGAACATCACCTTGAAACTCTAGAATTCATTCTTAAAAATTCTGAAGAAAAATACTTAATCTAAGCAACAAGATGAACCGTCAGTTGTCCAAACTCAAACATTCCCCGGCAACGACGCCAAAAACTTGGTGCACGAAATTGTGATCATCAATGGCGCCATCAACATGGTACGCTCAATTGCAATCTCAACTCTTTATCACAACTTCGCACAACTAACCAGCAAGTGCACT
>NC_029781.3:14865924-14866247 GCF_000817695.3 Arachis duranensis | reverse complement strand
GAGAATTTCAAATAAGCGTATGGAGATGCTTTGTCCCTTCCGTCTCTCTGCTTTCCTACTGTCTTCATCCAATCCTTCTTACTCCTTTTTATGGCAAGCTGTATGTTGGGTATCACCATTGTCAATGGCTACAGTCCCGTCCTCTTAGTGAAAATGTTCAACGCGCTCCGTCACAGCACGGCTATTCATCTGTCGGTTTCTCGATCATGTCGGAATATAATCCAGTGATTCTTTTGCGTCTATCACTAACACCCCACAATCGCGAGTTTGAAGCTCGTCACAGTCATTCAATCCTTGAATCCTACTCAGAATACCACAAACAA
>NC_029781.3:14863325-14865671 GCF_000817695.3 Arachis duranensis | reverse complement strand
TGAATTGAATAGAAGAACAATAGTAATTGCATTAATACTCGATGTACAACAGAGCTCCACACATTAATCTATGGTGTGTAGAAACTCCACCGTTGAAAATACATAAGAACAAGGTCTAGGCATGGCCGTGAGGCCAGCCCCATGATCTAAGATAGCATAAGACTGCTCAAAGATAGCTACCAAGATGGTCTAAGGACTAAACATGCAAAGATAAAAATACAATAGCAAAAGGTCCTATTTATAGAGAACTAGTAGCCTAGGGTTTACAGAAATGAGTAAATGACATAAAAATCCACTTCTGGGCCCACTTGGTGTGTGCTTGGGCTGAGCATTGAAGCATTTTCGTGTAGAGACTTTTCTTGGAGTTAAACGCCAGCTTATGTGCCAGTTCTGGCGTTTAACGCCAAAATTCTTGAGCTGACTTGGAACGCCTGTTTGGGCCATCAAGGCGTTTAACGCCGGGCAGTTTTGAGCTGATTTGGAACGCCAGTTTGAGCCATCAAATCTTGGGCAAAGTATGAACTGTCAAACATTGCTGGAAAGCCCAGGATGTCTACTTTCCAATGCAGTTGAAAGCGCACCAATTGAGATTCTGTAGCTCCAGAAAATCCACTTCGAGTGCAGGGAGGTCAGAATCCAACAGCATCTGCAGTCCTTTTCAGCCTCTGAATCAGATTTTTGCTCAGGTCCCTCAATTTCAGCCAGAAAATACTTGAAATCACAGAAAAACACACAAACTCATAGTAAAGTCCAGAAAAGTGAATTTTAACTAAAAACTAGTAAAAATATAATAAAAACTAACTAAAACATACTAAAAACATACTAAAAACAATGCCAAAAAGTGTATGAATTATCCACTCATCATCAACCAAAGCCAAAAAGGTAAAAAGCTAAATTAAAGTCCTAAATATGAGATACCTCAAATTGCATAAATAAGAGAAATCAAATCTGACATGGGGATTCATAAATTAAAGTAACAACATCAAATAATCAACACAGAAAAATCAATAAACTAGTGTACTAGAATAATTAAAAGTAGAAGAGAAATCCTAATCCTAAAACCTAAGAGAGAGAAGAGAGCCTCTCTCTCTAGAAAAACTACATCTAAAACTAAAATTGTGAATTATGAATGTTTTTATGAATGTTGTTTTTCATGAATGGATGCATTTCCCACTTTATAGCCTCTAATTTGTGTTTTCTGGGCCGAAACAGCCCAGAAATTGCCCCCAGCATTTTCTGTTAATTCTGCAAATCGCACATGTCACGCGTACGCGTCGTTGGTCGTTTTGGTGTATCACGTGTTCACGTCAAGCACACGCTCGCGTCATATTGCAGAACTCCAATCCACGCGTATGCGTCAGGCACGCGGACGTGTCGCTGCAAAGTAATCAATTTTAATTTTAATCATATCTTTTTATCTTATCTTTTATATCATATATTTTTCAAAATTTTATCTTTTTCAAAAATTTGATTTTAAAATATCTTTTCTAACTTCTTATGTTCTTATCTTTTCAAAATTAATTTTCAAATCTTTTGCAACTAACTATTTGACTTTTTGGTTGTTTGTTTCTTATCTTTTTCAAAACCACCTAACTACTCTTCCCTCTCTAATTTTCGAAAATACCTCCCTCTTTTTCAAAAATTCTTTTCAATTAATTGTTTTAAATTTTAATTTTAATTTTATTTCTTATCTTAATTTTCGAAAATCATTAACTCCTTTTTAAAATTATTTTCGAAAACTTCTATCTCTCATCTTATTCTATTTATTTGTTCATTTACTAACATTTCTCTTCATCTCAAATCTCTGCCCCTATTCTCACCCTTGTGTTTGGATTCTCCTTTCTTTATTCCCTTCTTCTTCTACTAACATAAAGGAATCTCTATACTGTGACATAGAGGATTCATCTTCCTTTTCTGTTCTCTTCTTTCTCATATGAGCAGGAACTAGAGAGCAAGTTGCTCAATATCTAGGAGCCATCATGAAGCTGAATGCCAAGTTGTTTGGTAATGAGACTTGGGAAGATGAACCTCCCTTGCTCATTAGTGAACTAAATACATGGGTTTAGCAAATTTTATCTCAAAAGAGACAAGATCCTGGCAAATTCTTAATACCCTGCACCATAGGCACCATGACCTTTGAAAAGGCTCTGTGTGACCTAAGGTCAGGCATAAATCTTATGCCACTCTCTGTAATGGAGAAGATGGGGATCATTGAGGTACAGCCTGCCATATTTTCATTACAATTGGTAGACAAGTCAGTAAGACAAGCTTATGGATTGGTAGAGGACGTGTTAGTAAAGGTTGAAGGCCTTTACATCCCTGCTGATTTCATAATCTTAGACACTA
>NC_029781.3:14859261-14863278 GCF_000817695.3 Arachis duranensis | reverse complement strand
GAGACTCAAGGGTGTTCTTCTGTATACATGGAGAGGAAGCATGAAAAGCTTCCCTCAGTACAGAGTTAAACAAAGCCCCCACTATCAAACTCTAAGTTTGGTATTGGGAGGCAATAGCCAAACACTAAGTTTGGTATTAAATCCCCATATCCAAACTCTAAGTTTGGTGTTGGGAGTCTACAACATTGACCTGATCACCTGTGTGGCTCCATGAGAGCCCACTGTCAATCTATTGACTTTAAAGAAGCGCTTATTCAGAGCCAACCCAATTTTTATTTATCTAATTTTATTTTTTCTTTTATTGTTCTTTTATGTTTTATTAGGTTCATGATCATGTGGAGTCACGAAAAAAATACTAAAATTAAAAACAGAATAAAAACAGTAGAAGAAAAATCACACCCTGGAGGAAGGACTTACTGGCGTTCAAACACCAGTAAGGAGCATCTGGCTGGCGTTCAACGCCAGAATAGAGCATGGATCTGGTGTTGAACGCCAGAAACATGCAGCAATCTGGCGTTTAAACGCCAGGATTACACACTGAGGAAAGCTAGCGTTCAAACGCCAGAAACATGCTGCAGATGGGCGTTGAACACCCAGAATAAGCTTAGAGCTGGCGTTGAACGCCAGAAACAAGCATCAATCTGGCGTTAAACGCCATGATTGCATGCAGATGGCGTTTTACACGCCTCATTGGTGCAGGGATGTAAGTCAGGATCTGTGGACCCCACAGGATCTCCACCTACCTCAATTCACCTTCTCTCTTCTTCACCAATCACCTCAATCTCTCTTCCCCATCACCTCTTCACCACTCACATCCATCCATCTCTTCCCCACCCAATCCCACCCATATGGCCAAAATATACACATCTCTCCCTCTCTTCCATATCTTCTTCTCCTTCCATTTTTTCGTCTTTGCTCGAGAGTGAGCAACATTCTAAGTTTGGTATGGTAAAAGCATATCTTTTTTGTTTTTCTATAACCATTAATGGCACCTAAGGCCAGAGAAACATCAAAAAAAAAAGAGAGAAAAGGGAAGACAAAAAAAATTCCACCTCCGAGTCATGGGAGATGGAGTAATTCATCTCAAGGGTCCATAGCTCAGTAGAAGAGCATTTGACTGCACATCAAGAGAGCATGAGGAATTTTCTCATCAAGAAATCCCTGAGATACCTCAGGGGATACATTTTTCTCCACACAACTATTGGGAGCAACTAAGGATAGGAGCACCAAAATCACAAGGGATCAAGCAACAGAGACAAGGAAGAGACATAAAGGAGCTCAAAAAGCACCATTAGTCCTTCAAAAAGGTGCCACCCTTACTAAGGTGGACTCATTCCTTAACTTCCTTGTTCTTATCTCTGTTTTTCGATTTTTATGCTATATGTGTGTTTATGTTTTGTGTCTCTACCTCATGATCATTAGTATTGAGTAACTATGTCTTAAGGCTATAAATAATTCCATAAATCCTTCACCTCTCTTAAATGAAAAATGTTTCTAATTCAAAAGAACAAGAACTACATGAATTTTGAAATTATCCTTGAATTTAGTTTAATTATATTGATGTGGTGACAATACTTTTTGTTTTCTGAATGAATGCTTGAACAGTGCATAATTTTGATCTTGTTGTTTATGAATGATAAAATTATTGGCTCTTGAAAGAATGATGAACAAAGAGAATGTTATTGACAATCTGAAAAATCATGAAAATTGGTTCTTGAAGCAAGAAAAAGCATTGAAAAAGCAAAAGCTTGCGAAAAAAATGGCGAAAAAAATTTAGAAAGAAAAAAAAAGTAAGCAGAAAAAGCCAATAACCCTTAAAACCAAAAGGCAAGGGTAAAAAGGATCCAAGGCTTTGAGCATCAATGGATAGGAGGGCCCAAGGAAATAAAATCCAGGCCTAAGCAGCTAAATCAAGCTGTCCCTAACCATGTGCTTGTGGCATGCAGGTCCAAGCAAAAAGCTTGAGACTGAGTGGTTAAAGTCGTGATCCCAAGCAAAAAGAGTGTGCTTAAGAACTCTGGACACATCTAACTGGGGATTTTAGCAAAGCTGAGTCACAATCTGAAAAGGTTCACCCAACTATGTGTCTGTGGCATTTATGTATCTGGTAGTAATACTGGAAAACAAAGTGCTTAGGGCCACGGCCAAGACTCATAAAAGTAGCTGTGTTTAAGAATCAACAAAATTAACTAGGAGAATCAATAACACTATCTGAAATTCTAAGTTCCTATAGATGCCAATCATTCTAAACTTCAAAGGAGAAAGTGAGATGCCAAAACTGTTCAGAAGCAAAAAGCTACAAGTCCCGCTCATCTAATTAGAACTACTATTCATTGATATTTTGGAATTTATAGTATATTCTCTTCTTTTTATCCTATTTTATTTTCAGTTGCGTGGGGACAAGCAACAATTTAAGATTGGTGTTGTGATGAGCGGATAATTTATACGCTTTTTGGCATTGTTTTTAGATAGTTTTTAGTATAATCTAGCTACTTTTAGGGATGTTTTCATTAATTTTTATGCTAAATTCACATTTCTGGACTTTACTATGAGTTTGTGTGTTTTTCTGTGATTTCAGGTAATTTCTGGCTGAAATTGAGAGACCTGAGCAAAACTCTGATAAAAGGCTGACAAAGGACTGCTGATGCTATTGGATTCTGACCACCCTGCACTCGAAATGAATTTTCTAGAGCTACAGAACTCCAAATGGCGCGCTCTCAACGGCCTTGGAAAGTAGACATCTAGAGCTTTCCATCAATATATAATAGTCCATACTTTATTCGTGAGTAGACGATGTAAACTGGCGCTCAACGCCAGTTCCATGCTGCATTCTGGAGTCAAACACCAGAAACACGTCACGAACCAGAGTTGAACGCCAAAAACACGTTACAACTTGGCGTTCAACTCCAAAAGAAGCCTCAGCTCGTGTAAAGTTCAAGCTCAGCCCAAGCACACACCAAGTGGGCCTCGGAAGTGGATTTCTACATCAATTACTTACTTTTGTAAACCCTAGTAGCTAGTCTAGTATAAATAGGACTTTTTACTATTGTATTCGGAGTCTTTGACCATTCGGTCTTTTGACCATAGGTCCTTATCCTTATTTTTGAATTCATATTACATTTTGGAGGCTGGGCATTCGGCCATGCCTGGACCTTCACTTATGTATTTTCAACAGTGGAGTTTCTACACACCATAGATTAAGGGTGTGGAGCTCTGCTGTACCTCAAGTTTTAATGCAATTACTACTATTTTCTATTCAATTCAATTTATTCATGTTCTAAGATACCATTCGTACTTCAACCTGATAGATGTGATGATCCATGACACTCATCATCATCCGTCCCTATGAGCGCGTGCCTGACAACCACTTCCGTTCTACAAACGAAAGCTAGAGTGTGTATCTCTTGGATTCTTGATGCACGACGCATGGTTGCTGATGAGCGGATAATTTATACGCTTTTTGGCATTGTTTTTAGTATATTTTTAGTATGATCTAGTTATTTTTTAGTATATTTTTATTAGTTTTTAGTTAAAATTCACTTTTCTGGACTTTACTATGAGTTTGTGTGTTTTTCTGTGATTTCAGGTATTTTCTGGCTGAAATTGAGGGTCCTGAGCAAAAATCTGATTCAGAGACTGAAAAGGACTGCAGATGCTGTTGGATTCTAACCTCCCTGCACTCGAAGTGGATTTTCTGGAGCTACAGAAGCCCAATTGGCGCGCTCTCAACGGCATTGGAAAGTAGACATCCTGGGCTTTCCAGCAATGTATAATAGTCCATACTTTGCTCGAGATTTGATGGCCCAAACCGGCGTTGCAAATCAGCCTCAAAATTTCCAGTGTTTAACGCTGGAACTGGCATAAAAATTGGAGTTAAACGCCCAAACTGGCATGAAAGCTGGCGTTTAACTCCAGAAAAAGTCTCTACATGAAAGCTTCAATGCTCAGCCCAAGCACACACTAAGTGGACCCAGAAGTGGATTTTTACGTCATTTACTCATTTCTGTATACCCTAGG
>NC_029781.3:14857395-14857870 GCF_000817695.3 Arachis duranensis | reverse complement strand
TGAGTTGAACCCTCAGCTCATTATCATGGTGCAGCAAAGTTGCCAGTATTCCGGTCTTCCACAAGAAGAACCTACAGAGTTTCTGGAACAGTTTTTACAAATTGCTGACACAGTACATGATAAAGAGGTAGATCAGGATGTCTACAGACTATTACTGTTTCTATTTGCTGTAAAAGATCAAGCTAAAAGGTGGTTGAATAACCAACCTACAGCAAGCATAAAGACATGGAAACAATTATCAGACAAATTCCTGAATCATTTTTACCCTCCAAAGAGGATGACACAGCTAAGGCTGGACATCCAAGGCTTTAAACAAGAGGATAATGAATCCCTTTATAATTCCTGGGAGAGGTATAGAGGTATGCTAAGAAAATGCCCCTCTGAAATGTTTTCCGAGTGGGTACAGTTAGACATCTTCTACTACGGGCTTACAGAAAAAGCTCAGATGTCTTTAGACCACTCAGCTGGTGGATCT
>NC_029781.3:14856519-14857130 GCF_000817695.3 Arachis duranensis | reverse complement strand
ATTGGCGTTCAAACGCCAGAAAGGGAAGGAAAGCTGGCGTTAAACGCCCATTCCTTGCCCAGTTCTGGCGTTCAAACGCCAAAAAAGGGGGAGAAGTTGGCGTTAAACGCCCAATCTTCACCCATTCCTGGCGTTCAGACGCCAAGGGAGGATCAGACACCTGAGAGTGCTGACAGTAATCCCTCTAAAAAGGCTTCTTCAACCACTTCTGTAAGGAATAAGCCTGCAGCAACTAAGGTTGAAGAATATAAAGCCAAGATGCCTTATCCTCAGAAACTCCGCCAAGCGGAGTAGGATAAGCAATTTGCTCGCTTTGCAGATTATCTAAGGACTCTTGAAATAAAGATTCCGTTTGCAGAGGCACTTGAGCAAATACCTTCTTATGCTAAGTTCATGAAAGATATCTTAAGTCATAAGAAGGATTGGAGAGAAACTGAAAAAGTATTTCTCACTGAAGAATGCAGTGCAGTCATTCTGAAAAGCTTACCAGAAAAGCTTTAAGATCCAGGAAGCTTTATGATACCATGCACATTAGAAGGTGCTTGCACCAAGACAGCCCTATGTGATCTTGGAGCAAACATCAATCTAATACCTGCATCCACTATCAGAAA
>NC_029781.3:14846410-14849002 GCF_000817695.3 Arachis duranensis | reverse complement strand
TATGGATATGTTGAGCTTCAGGATATTGATTCTGACAAAAAGTTCATTGTTAATGGACAGAGAATCAAGCATTATCTTGAAGGCAATTTTGAGCAATGATGCTCACAACTGAGACTTGAGTGATTCTCAGTGAAGGTCCAGCTAAAGACAGTAAAGAAGCGCTTGCTGGGAGGCAACCCAGTCATTAGCAGGTTATATGTTTTGTTTTTACAGAGGCAATTATCAAAATTGAAGGAATTCACAGAGTTACAGAAGGATTCAGCGCAAAAAGCAGAGAAAAAGAGCTTACTGGTGAAAAAACACCAGTAAGGGGCATTTTGGGCGTTAAACGCCAGAATGGGCACCATTCTGGGCGTTTAACGCCAGTAAGGGTGCCATTTTGGGCGTTAAACGCCAGAATGGGCACCATTCTAGGCGTTTAACGCCAGGTGTGCAGCATCCTGGGCGTTTAGCAAAACGCCCAGTGACAAAGGGGATTCTGGCGTTTAACGCCAGCCAGGGCACCTGGCTGGGCGTTAAACGCCCACAATGGGCAACAAATGGGCGTTAAACGCCAGAATGGATGCCATTCTGGGCGTTTAACGCCAGAAAGGTGGGGGACCAAGATTTTGCTTTCCAATCAAATTTTTTTCAAACTTTCCTTTTCTTACCCATACATTTCCACATAAACACATTTCAACTTTTCATCATTCACTTTCAAATCTTCAAAAATCAAAATCATTCTTCAAATCTCTCTCAAATCAATCCCAAATCTTGTTCAAAAACTCACCCTTCTCTCAAATTCTCTCCATATCTTCTCAAATCTCCTTTCAATTTTTTTCGAAATCTCCTTCCCCCCTTATAAAAACATGTTCGGCCTCCTCATTCCCCCACACCATTCGAATTTGCTCTTCTCCTCTCTCTCTCTTCTTTCCTTTCTTTGCTTGAGGACAAGCAAACCTCTAAGTTTGGTGTGCTTTTCCGTGATCACTAAGCCAAGATTCATCAAGATCATGGCTCCTAAGGGAAAACAAACCAATTTAAGAGGAAAGAAAGAGAATAATCCAAAGAATCTTTGGAATCAAGAGAAGTTCTTAACCAAAGAACATGAAGACCATTATCACAAAATAATGGGTCTGAGGTCAGTGATCCCGGAAGTTAAATTTGATCTGAAAGAAGATGAATATCCGGAGATCCAAGAGCAAATCAGAAACATAGGATGGGAAGTTCTAACCAATCCTGAAATAAAGGTTGGAAGGAATATGGTTCAGGAATTTTACTCAAATCTGTGGCTAATAGATAAGCAGAGAATGACTGGAACTGCTTACCATACTTACAGAACCATGGTCAGAGGGAAAGTTATGTACTTCCATCTGGACAAAATAAGAGAAATCCTCAAATTGCCTCAACTACAGGATGATCCTGAATCCTTTAATAGGAGAATGGTGAGAGCAGATAAAGGGTTGGATCAAGTTCTAGAGGACATATGCCTCCCTGGAACTAAGTGGATAACCAATTCAAAGGGTGTCCCAAACCAACTCAAGAGGGGAGACCTCAAACCAATTGCAAGAGGTTGGCTAGACTTTATTGGGCGTTCTATATTGCACACTAGCAACCGTTCTGAGGTCACGGTCAAGAGAGCAGTGATGATTCATTGTATTATGCTGGGAAAAGAAGTGGAGATTCATCATCTGATTGCTTGTGAGATTTACACAATTGCAAATAAGAATTCCACTGAAGCCAAACTGGCTTACCCAAGCTTGATTTCCTTGCTCTGTAAAGAGGCTGGGGTAAAGATGGGAGTAGATGAATTCATACCTATTGAACATCCAATCACCAAGAAGTCAATGGAAGGACAAATGCAAGACAACTCTATCAAAAGGAGGGCGCAAGAGTTCCTCCCTAAACTTCCTGAAATTGACTACTAGACTCGTCTAGAAGCATCTGTTGCCAAGCTGCAAGAAGCTATGGAACAAATTAAGGAAGAACAGCAGAATCAAAACTGCATGCTCTGCAAATTGCTGAAGGAACAAGAGAAGCAGGGGCGTGAGCTACAGGAGCTGAAGCGCCAGAAACTCTACCTTGAAGGGTCAAACACCCCACAAGTTGAGGGAGCATCCACTTCTCAAAATCAAGGTTGTTGAGTCCTAACTCTGTGATAACCTTTATCATTAGGAATCTATGTTAGAGTCATTTAAATTTCTATTTTTAATTTTTTGTTTTCTATTACTATTGGTCTTATCTTATATTTATTTTTGAGTCTTGTTCTTATTCCATGATTAATAAAATTTAAAGTGCATGTCTTAAAGCTATGAATGTCCTATGAATCCATCACCTCTCTTAAAGAAAAATGCTTTAATCACAAAAGAACAAGAAGTACAGGATTTCGAATTCATCTCTGAAACTAGTTGAATTAGATTGATATGGTGACAATAATTTTTGTTTTCTGAATGAATGCTTGAACAGTGCATATGTCTTTTGAATTTGTTGTTCAAAGAATGTTAAATTTGTTGGCTCTTGAAAGAACGATGGAAAAGGAGAAATGTTATTGAGGATCTGAAAAATCATCAAATTGATTCTTGAAGCAAGAAAAAGCAGTGAATACAAAAAAAA
>NC_029781.3:14793874-14845375 GCF_000817695.3 Arachis duranensis | reverse complement strand
GATTCTATTCCGGCCTGATTGAGAACCGATAGATGGATAGCCGTGCCGTGACAGGGTGCGTTGAACATTTCCACTGAGAGGATGGGAGGTAGCCACTGACAACGGTGAAACCCTTGCATACAGCTTGCCATGGAAGGAGCCTTGCGTGCTTGAAGAAGAAGACAGTAGGAAAGTAGAGATTCAGAAGATGAAACATCTCCAAAACCTCAACCTGTTCTCCACTACTGCAAAACAAGTACTTATTTCATGTTCTTTTGCTTTTCACAATCAATCCTGATAATTTTTGATATCCTGACTAAGAGTTACAAGATAACCATAGCTTGCTTCAAGCCGACAATCTCCGTGGGATCGACCCTTACTCACGTAAGGTATTACTTGGACGACCCAGTGCACTTGCTGGTTAGTTGTGCGGGATTGCAAAAGTGTGATTGCGATTTCGTGCACCAGTTGCCCTCGCCTGACAACCGAGCTTTCCATTCCGTGAGATCAGAGTCTTTGTGGTATAAGCTAGAATTGATGGCGGCATTCATGAGAATCCGGAAAGTCTAGACCTTGTCTGTGGTATTTCGAGTAGGATTCCGGGATTGAATGACTGTGACGAGCTTCAAACTCGCGATTGTTGGGCGTGATGTCAAACGCAAAAGAATCAAGGGATTCTATTCCAACATGATCGAGAACTAACAGATGATTAGCCGTGCCGTGACAGAGCATTTGGACCTTTTTCACTGAGAGGATGGGATGTAACCATTGACAACGATGATGCCCTACATACAGCTTGCCATGGAAAGGAGTAAGAAGGATTGGATGAAGGCAGCAGGAAAGCAGAGATTCAGAAGGAGCACAGCATCTTCATACGCCTATCTGAAATTCCCATCGATGATCTACATAAGTATTTTTATCTTTATTTTCTGTTTATTTACTATTATTATTCAAAAACTCTATCACCATTAATTATCCGCCTGACTGAGATTTACAAGATGACCATAGCTTGCTTCGTACCAACAATCTCTATGGGATCGACGTAAGATTTATTACTTGGACGACCCAGTACACTTGCTGGTTAGTTGAGCAAAGTTGTGAAATTATGTTTAGACCATGGTATTGAGCACCAAGTTTTTGGGGCCATTACTGGGGAATCAATTCCAAACAATAGTTTAAGTATGAATCACAATTTCGTCCACCACATGCGTACGCACAACTGGGTAAATTTTCAAAACTTCATTTCTTTATAATTCCTCCATTTTTTGCATACTTTTTCTCCACTTCATCAAGTCATTCTTGCCTTTTAAACCTTAAATTACTTAAACAAATATATCAAGGCATTGAATGGGATAAAAGTGAGTTAAATTCAGCAATTTTAAAGTATAAAAAATATGTTTTTCATAATTAAGCACAATTAAAAAAAATTTATAAAAATATACAATTTCAATGAATAAATGCAAGATAAGTTGATAAATTCTACTCTTTTCAACCTAAAACTTATCATCAAATTGGGGTTTTGGACATTTTCACTATGTGTTGAGACTTTCAAGTACTGCAAACTGCTAATTTTCATTGATGATACTCATTCCAGTAATATAATCATCTCTATCTAGCTTATAATGGTTTTTCTTGTACCATCTTAGCAAGTCCTACTTTAGTCGTATAGTATATAAAACTTCAAAAATATAAAAATAATCAAGACATATTAAATCTAACCTAAAATTCACATGAAAATTAAATCATATTAAACTAATAATAAAGAAAATCAACGTAACTTTACATAGTTTATAATATGCTACAATTAATAATTTATTTCTATTCTTAATTTATAAATTATTATCATATTAGACTAATAATAAATAATACTGGTGCACAAAATTGACTCTGTAATATTTGTACAGATAGACCGGCATGTGTACCGGGTCATCCAAGTAATACCTCAGGTGAGTGAGGGTCGATCCCACAGAGATTGTTGATTTGAAAAAGCAATGGCTATCATGTAGATCTTAGTCAGGCGGATAGAAAATATAGTTGTTGTGAAAATCACATAAAACAGAATAAATACAGTTACTGGATAGGTGTGAAATCAGTGATGAGAGAACGATTGAGGTTTCGAAGACGCTTCCTCCTTCTGGATCAACTTTTCTCACTGTCTACTCCAACTTCTGATGATTCATTCCATGGCAAGCTGTAAGTGATTAATGCCACGTCAGTGGTCATTAATCTCCTTTGCTTCAGTTCAAACGCCAGGTCAGTGGTCATCCAACCTGAATGGGGGTAAAGCTCCTGTAGTCCATTTCCTTGGTGATCCTACTCAAAGCGCCACAGACAAGGTCAGATCTTTTGAATCAGAGAATGTTGCTCCATTGACTCTAGCCTATACTAAAAAGGTCCTAATCTCCCCGTACCTCGGCTAAACTGATGTCTCTAAGTCCCCAACGAAGTCGTGGATTAGCCGTCTAAGAGATGTATAATCAAGCTTGTGGTTCAGTACTATCCCGTCAAGGACTCGCAAGAACCCATGTAGAATAGGGATGACGGTCAAGTTACACTCCTAATTCATTAGGATGAAGAGCGAAGATACATCTTAGAATGGAATCAAGCATAGATTGAAATAGAATAGTGATATTATTAATCCATAAGAATCAGCAGAGCTCCTAACCTTAACCTAGGAAGTTAGTGATTCATAGCTTACAAAAAATAGTAATGTATTCGAAAATATGGTATATGGTCAAAAGTCCTGAACAAGGGTGATCATTGTTCTATATATACTAATCTGATAACTAAGGATTACAGAAATAAGAAAAACTAGTTTTGTAGTGCGAAGATCCACTTTCTGGGCCCACTTGGTGAGTGTTTGGGCTGAGCCTGAGTGAAGCCATGAGTTGGTACTCCCTCTGGGGCGTTGGACGCCAGCTGCTCCTTTTTGGGCATCCAACGCTAGGAATGAGATAGGTAGATGGCGTTGAACGCCAGTTTTGAGCCTTTATTTCCAGAGCAAAGTATGGACCATTATATATTGCTAGAAAGCCCTGGATGTTAGCTTTCCATAGCCATTGAGAGCGTGCTATTTGGACTTCTGTAACTCCAGAAATGCTCCTTCAAGTGCATGGAGATCAGAATCTGATAGCATCTGCAGTCATTTCTCTGTCTTTGAATCAGACTTTTCCAAAACTTCTCAATTTCAGGCAGAATTTACCTAAAATCATCATAAAACACAACAACTCAAAGTAGAATCCAAAAATATGAATTTTACACTAAAACCTATGAAAATATAATAAAACTTAAACAAAACATAACAAAAACTATATGAAAATGATGCCAAAAAGCGTATAAAATATCCGCTCATCAAATACCTATATAATGCTACAATATAAATTATATTATATTTCTCTAAATACACTTTAGATTTAAATTAAAATCAGAAACTACTCTATTGTAATGATTTATTTCTATATATTATAATTTATTCTAAAGTATTTATTTCTATAATAATTAAAAACTACTCTATATATTATTATCAACTCTAAAATGTTTGTCAAATTTTTAATTAAGTTCCTATACTTTTTTTCTTTTAATTGGATCACTGAATCAATTATTTTTTTTTCAATTAAATTCCTACCGCGATAAAAATATTTAGTTTAACAGAATATTTCGTTCCTAAATTGAAGATACCCTAACTTTTCTCTTAATCCCTAATTATCTCTCCTTTTTCTTTTTCCATAAAGACAAAATTAACTCTCTCCTTCGTCATTGTCACACTTAGACTAAAATCCTTTTCCTTTACTCCCTCCTTCATCTCTTCATTGTGCACACAATTATTGATGTACTAACCAAATAACAAATAACTAAAATATGTTACAACTCATATGTGTTTATTGCCATCAAACTCAGTTGATGGGCATTTTATTTAACATGTAAAGATCATCTTTTTAATTGACTTTTGTAAGTGTTACCATGACATCATAAATTGAAGCAGTGAGGCCGTAGTTAGAAACAGCACGTCCAAACCTCACCAATTCACCATTGAAAAGAGTCATTAATGTCACATACTCAACTAAATTTTCTGTCCCAAAACTTCCATCATCACCACTATCATCAACGATAAGAACATGGTGAGACTTGAAAAAGACGAAGAAAACGACGGAGCTTACAAGTATCAAGAAAGAGGGACTGATCCTCTACCATGTGGCTTGGGAACCTGTGGAAAAAGTAGTGGCATATGTCGCGGAGGTCACGGAGGTGGAGAGGGTCGACGTGGTGGGGATCAATGGAGATATAAATTGAAAAGATGGGTGGTGTAAGGAGATAGTTCTTGTTGGTGGTTAATTTTATTGTTGTAGTTCTGAGCCATTTGAGTTTCATGGAGGAGTTTTTGGACGTGAAACATTCTATCATCATTAGCAATAGTGTCACTTCCATTGTTGCTGATTACTGAGCTTTTGGATAGGAAGAATGCGGAGTTAGTAGTCGAAGTCATTTTTAGAAGAATAATCCAAATTAATCCATCATCACCTAAAAATACTTTCTGGAGCTAGAGATTCCTGAAAATAGTTAGCTTGGATCTATGAGCGTTCACAAAGAAAAATCCTACTGTGTAGGAGAGAATTGTAAAACATAAACGATGGTATAATAATGAATTCACTCTTCTTTAACGTTTGGTGTCAGGAAAAACCTAATTGAAAAAAATAAATAGTTCAGGAATCCAATTAAAAAGAAAAAAAAGATATAAAGACCTTTTTTTGTTGCCCATAGTATCTCTTGGTCCAACAGGTCAAGAACTAATACGCCGCGGATCTGAATTTTATTTAAGGGTCATTTCTAACATTTGTTTAAGCGGACGAGTGAGTTGATAACTCGACCAACCTAAGTTAGTTCAAAGAGAAAAAAGCTAACCTAGTAAAAGATAAATAATTAAGAGGGTAGTTGAGAGAGAAGGAAAGAGGGAATTGAGAGAGAAGTGGAGAGTGAATTTTTAGGAAAAAGTGATAATGGCGGAGGAGGAAGAATATCTTTTATAATTGGGCGAATTTCGCTTCGTTGTCACATTAATATCTTTTATAATTGGGCGAACTTCACTCCGTTGTCACATTATTAGGCGAACTGTATTACTTGGTTCTAAGTCACCGAATTACTAAGCGAACTGAAGGCAATAACATGCAGTTTGTCAAGAGATTAAGCGAATTGCGTATAAAAATTGGTATTAGTGATTAATGTGTTTTTTTATTTAAAAATAAAAAAAATTAATTTATAATAAAAAAATCCTTAGTATATATGTATTTTGGATGTAATGCCATTTTAAAGAAAAGAATAATTTGATAAAAAGATTTATTTGTCTTCAATTTTTTAAAAAATTAAAAATTAATGTTATTTTTTTTTATATTTAAGATGTAGAAATTCCTAAGTAACTTAACACATATCTTAGATTAGATGCACATCAATTTTTTAAATGAGCATTTTGAGTACACCCGAAATTAACGTATTAAATTTTCTTTCATATCTTAAATACAGTGCATTTGAAATACATGTATGTTTATTTATCTTGTACCCTTACATCAAAATATGCTTCAAAATTTAAATTGATAAATATTTTAGAAAGTACGCATATTGAGAAATATAAAAAAAAAAAACCGTATGCGAGTTCTCTTATTGACCATCTCACTGATCTAAGTTTATCGACTAAATTCCTATTTTGGTCTCTCAGATTCACGCGATTATTCATTTTAGTCCCCGAAATTCAAAATTACTTATACTGGTCCTTCAGATTTAAGTTTAGGCACCAATATGGTCCCTCAACTCTTTCCGGTGATGATTAAGCAAATGGAGTGCTGAGATGACACCCTTCCTGTCACGTTGGATGGTGTAACGACTAGTTAATGTGGCAAAGATTGTATTTGTATCCAATTTAGTCCCTTTATTAAAACTATGTTATTATAACTCAGATAGATGATAAGATAATTAGGGTTTCAGGGACTAAATTGGATACAAATACAACTCTTGCCACATTAACTAGCCGTTACATCGTCTAACGTGACAAGAAGGGTGTCATCTCAGCATTCTATTTGTTTAATCATCACCGGAAAGAGTTGAGGGACCATATTGGTGCCAAAACTTAAATCTGGAGGATCAGTATAGGTAATTTTAAATTTCGGGGACCAAAATGAGTAATCGCGTAAATCTGAGGGACCAAAATGGAGATTTAGTCAAGTTTATCATTTTTCTTTTTAATCTACTTAAGTCATTACTTAATTGAGGATAATATTTTCAGAGATTATATATTACACTTGTTTAGCCTAATATAAAGGTGCACGATGAACTTCCAATGAATAATGATTGTTATTTCAGAAATTATTTTCTGAAGCAAAACATGCATACTGATCCTGGCGAGCCCAAATCATTAAAAGGATAAGGAACCTTAAAATTATTTAGGTCCATGATTATTATATATTGAACGTTGGAAGACGTGACATGATAAAAAATTATGAGTAATAATGTTTCTATCTCTTAATAATTAAGCCCAAAATACCCTTTTAAATATCCCCTTCCCAAGTCCCAACTAATTATCTTCACTTCACTTTACATTTCACTCCCAAATCTCCATTTCACTGTAACCAACATTAACGAAAAAACAAAAACTACATCCGTGTAAAAATTGAGTTCAATCTTATTGACTTGAATGACTATTAATCTATTAATAAACTTAGTTTAGTTCTTTTTGGTTCCTCCCACCAACTAACTCTTCTCCCACCAACCCCCTCTTCCTTCTTCTTTGAATCTTACCTATAATTTTCTCATTTCTTCTCCTTTTCATTTCAGTTACTTCAATTGCATTTTTTTTCACCTTTCTTTCTCATATTATCATAACACCTTCAATCGAATTCTCAATGGCGAATACTCTAAACAGCGCTACCATCTCCAGAACCCAATTCGGAGATCAATGCCCCTCTTTCCATTCCGTGATTCCTCCACCTACTCGTAGATCTCTTCCTTTCATGTGAGTTCTTCTTCTTTATGCTCCACTTTCATTTGTTTCTAATATCCGCCTCTGCAACTGTTTTTTTTAATATTGTGTGTTTTGTGTAGAACGGTGCATAAGGGAAAACGTGTTGAGCTGAATAGAAGAAGAGCTCTTGTGGCGGTTGTGAAAGCGAAGAGTAGTAGCTTTGAAGATTCAGAATCTTTTGGTGTTGATATTTCTTTGAGTCCGAGAGTTAATGCTGTTAAGCCTTCTAAGACTGTTGCCATAAGTGACCAGGCCACTGCTCTTGTCGAAGCCGGAGTGCCGGTTATTCGCTTGGCCGCCGGGGAACCTGATTTCGATACACCTGCCGTCATAGCTGAGGTGAATTCTCATTTTATTTTTGTGTGAATTGTACTTTTATTGCTGCATCTTTCTGCTTTTTGATTTAGGTGTATGATAATGAAATTATGATCATGAAGTAATGATCATGTGAATGTTTGATTAATGTGTGGTGAGTATGGTAGGCTGGGATTAATGCTATTCGCGAAGGATACACACGGTACACCCCTAATGCCGGAACATTTGAATTGCGCAGCGCGATTTGTCATAAGTTGAAGGGTTAGCTAATTTATGCACTTCAAGTGTTTGTGTTTTGGTTACTTTGGTTAATGGTTTTTTACTGATTTTTTGAGATGGGGGCTTATGTGGCTTTTGACAATTTTCCTGAATTTTTATTGCAGAGGAGAATGGAATTACATATACTCCTGATCAGATTGTGGTAAGCAATGGAGCAAAGCAGAGTATTGCTCAGGCAGTACTTGGAGTTTGTTCACCCGGCGATGAGGTATGTAATGGCTCTTTACCTTACTTGCGAAGACATTAGGCTAGTTAAAGAAAAATGGTGAGTGTGCTTTAAATTTGTGCTGAAATACAGGGTTAGGGGAAAAATTGACTTCAACAATATACAAGCTTTAGCTTTGTTCTCCTTTGGATGCTGTATTCTTGTATGTGTTTACAGACTTGTTGTAGGATTCCATGATCTGTTTGAACTTAGTGACAAGCCTTTGTTTTGATCAACTGACTTTGTATTTTGTAACTCAGCATTCATTTCTGAACCCCTTGCTCCATGTATTGTTTTTCTGCTGTACTCATGAAATTTGATTATCATATATTTTGGGTCAAGCAAGCTTTATATGCCAATGAAAGATTGCTCCATTCTGTGTTATGTTTACAACTATGAAAGATGTGTCTTATGCCATTCTTCCCTTTGCAAACTCTGCGGTTTACATTACCATGTTTTGTAAATTCTTCAGGTCATTATTCCGGCCCCATTTTGGGTGAGTTACCCAGAAATGGCAAGATTGGCTGATGCAACACCTGTGATTCTTCCAACCAGCATATCTGATAATTTTCTTTTGGATCCCAAACTCCTTGAATCCAAAATCACTGAAAAATCAAGAGTACTTATTCTTTGCTCGCCATCTAACCCAACAGGGTCAGTCTATCCAACGAAATTACTTGAAAAGATAGCCCAAATTGTAGCAAAGCACCCCAGGCTTCTGGTAGCTTTATACTTCCATGACTAGATCACATGTGTGTCAATGTTTTTTTCTAAATGATAGTTCCTTTGAAGATCTTTATGGTTGTTTTATACAGGTCATCTCTGATGAAATTTATGAACACATAATTTATGCACCAGCAACTCATACGAGCTTTGCATCTTTACCTGGCATGTGGGACAGGACTCTTACTGTGAACGGTTTTTCCAAGGTTAATCTGTTAGGATATGTTCTCTTACCTTAATTCAAATTAATATATCTTTTTGGGTATTTCATTATTTTTGGTGTTGTTGATCTCTTTTTATTTTTAATTTTTTGTTGACTACTCAATTCATATTTGTTATTTGTTAGTATAGTTGTCAATCATGGCATGATGCATAAAGCCTTTGGTCAGGTAACTTGGTTACGAACTTGCGATGTTTTTGAACTGTGTTCTTGTAGGCATTTGCAATGACTGGTTGGCGACTTGGATATATTGCTGGCCCGAAACATTTTATTGCAGCATGCGGAAAGCTTCAAAGTCAGGTATGTTGTAATTGTTTTCGGTTGGCCATTTTTGTCAACAATATAGCTCTACTTTGTATTTCTCTTTGTTTCCTGTTGCTCCAAGACATCTTTATATGCTTAGGGTCTTGCAAGATTCGGCAATGGAGAGAAGAAAATTTCTATTTTTCATTTGGATTAAGTTGGAGTTGGATGATTTATGCTATATGTGTGCTTGCATGCACGTGGTCACATGCGCACAATATGATGCCTGACACATATTATCTTATTCAGTTCACTTCAGGGGCAAGTAGTATATCCCAGAAAGCTGCAGTTGCTGCCTTAGGGCTAGGCTATGCTGGTGGGGAGGCTGTTTCTACCATGGTGAAAGCATTCAGGGAACGAAGAGATTTCTTGGTTAGAAGTTTTAGAGAGATGGATGGTGTGAAAATATCAGAACCTCAGGTTCACAAACTCAACTATATGATGTTTCTCCTCCTTCTGTTCTCTGCTATTCTACTTTGTAAATATACCATGTTGTCCACTTTCAGGGAGCATTTTATCTATTCCTTGATTTCAGCTCCTACTATGGAAGAGAAGTTGATGGTTTCGGTAAAATTGAGAATTCTGAGTCCCTCTGTCGATACCTTCTAGACAAGGGCCAGGTATCAGCAGTAATATTTTGTTTTACTATTTTTCTGAAACATCTTCCATTGATCTTATATGTATATAAAGTTAAGATACCTGATGGACATGATGCTTTGAAAGGTTTAATGCATCACATTTCGCGAATAATAATTTTATTTGTTTTGTGGTGTTTTCATTTGCAGGTTGCTCTGGTGCCGGGAAGTGCATTCGGAGATGACACTTGCATCCGCATCTCTTATGCTGCATCCCTTACTACCTTACAGGCAGCTGTAGAGAGAATTAAGAAAGCACTTACCCCTCTAATCTCTGCTGCTCTTGTTTGAAGCATATGAATTGAACTCTTTTTTCTACTTGATGTATTTTATATTTGGCTCTGGCAATTTGCAACTAGTTAAATCCTTAAAATAACAGGCTGTGGCTATTTTCTCGTCTGAATACCACATCCTAAATGATGATTATTAAAATTATGTGGGTAGTTGATCATTTCATGATTTCTAAATAACTGTCAGTGAAAGTAATTTGTCCAATTCATTTGAAGGAACTGCTGCAGATTCTGGATAATGTTCCTACTTTGAAAAAGTGACATATTCAAAACTAATGTATCTGAACATAAATGAAAGATAATGAATAAAAAACGGAGGGAGGTTACACAAGATCCCGAAGTGTTCCTACTTCCTACACTATTAATGTGGGCATATTCATGCTTGAAACATGGCCAAACTGAGTTCAAGTGTTTACTATTGTCAAAGGTTCAGGAAACACTATTAACTAGAGTGAGATCCCCGAGATGCGTGAGTGATAAATTAATTATGGTATATCTTATATTTTAATAAGTATTATATTATTTAAAAATTAATTAAAATATATACAAACTAATATTAAATTTGATGTGTTTTTTATTTAAAATATTTTGTAATACAAAAGTTTTTTATATTGAAGTTGTATAAAGTTTTTATTTTCGCATTTGTTATAATTGACGGACTTAGTCTTTTTATCTGATGTTTATTCTCTTTTTTTTTTCAATTGTTGTTGGAATTATTTCTTTCTTCTTCATTTGAAGATATGTCTTAGATTCGTTTACTTTTCTTTCTCCTTAATCTCTTAATTTATATGTCATCTAGGTTTGATGATATTAGTGTCGGTGAAGTTAGTTCCTATAACCAATGAAAAATATAAATGAGCAATAAAAATGTTGTTTTAAATAAATAAAATTTTTGTTATATTACATGTTTTATTTATTGTAATAGGGGTTAAGTTTCAGTATTTTTTGTCGGAACAAATGTCTTGGTAGTAGTTGTATCCAATAATTATTGAGTTGAGAACATAGTTTAAATTATTTACTTTGACTTCAAATATAAATTATTTACTTCAAATATAAGTATGAAGTTGTATAAAATTTTTAATTGGGATGGTGCTTCAGTATCATTGTTTTCTTGGAGTGTAATTAGATTTAAGATTGTTGTATTCAATAATTTTTTTGCTTCTCTATCAAATAGTATAAAATTTGTTGTGGCACTTTAATCTAGTATCTTTAATTTAATTTTTAATCTAGAATAATTATTGAGTTTAAAATTTATAATTTGATAGAATTTTTTATGATAATTATAATTTGATGGAATTTTTTATAATTTGAACCTGTAATAATTTTATTTTTTGTACCTTTTTTTATTTTTCTTTGACATCTACTTACTCTTCTTCTCATAGTGCATATAGTTTTTTAAAGATATCTATAATAGTAAGAATAAAATTTTATAGAATATTTATTGTGTGTACATATATAATATATTGAATAAGTTATTTTAATAAGAATAATTTAAATAGCATAAATTAAAAATATCCATTAATAAATGTTGTAGTATAAAAACTTTTTTTTTAATTTTTTTTTACATTTACTTATTCTTCTTTTTCTAGTGTATATATTTTTCAATGACATTTATAATAGTAAGAATAATATTTTTTAAATATTTATTTTTGTATATATATTGAATAAATTATTTTTAACAAGAATAATTTAATTAGCATCAAATAAAAATATATGTTAATATTTTTTTAGTTCACTTTGTCAAACAATGTCTCAAGTAATACAAACTCAAAATAATATTAAAATTTATCAAAATTGATTCTTTGATTTAAATGGCATATTAAAATAAGTATAATTATAAGGATCTTAAAATATAGTTATATGTAAAGTATTACAAAATAATAAAAAAATATAAATAGTAAAGTAAGAAGAGTGTTTTTTTTTTGTAAATTTGTTTTAAAAATATAATAAATATTTTTATTTTGTACTTAATCATCTAATAGAATTATTTTTAAGTAAATAGACTTCTCTTCATTTGTAGGTATAAATATTTTTTTTAGGCAAACTATAAATTATGAAATAAAGTAATAGTAGTAAAAATCTTATGAATGATATATAAATGATATATAAGTATATCAAATAATATGAAATTTGAATAGTTTATAACTTAAAATTTGTTATGATAATATTATTATGATACTTTTAATGTAGATGTTTATTATATTTAATTAATATTTTATATTTTTATTAAATAATAATATGTAATAAATTAATTAATTGTGGGAGTTATGGTTTTAATTTTTATTTTTTAAAAATATTTTACTAAAAATTGATTAGTTAATTTTTAAGTTTTGCCAAATAATTAAAATTGATAATGTATTGCAGGTTGGGCAGAAGCGTGTCACGTGGAGCTCCCGTTGGTAGTTAATGATAATATGACTTTTTTTTTGTCAGGGCAACGAGCCCACAGCTAAGCCCAAACCCAAACAACACAAAGATTCACCTGAGTTTGCGCTGTGTTAAAGTGAAG
Organism: Arachis duranensis; assembly: GCF_000817695.3. NCBI lineage: Eukaryota > Viridiplantae > Streptophyta > Magnoliopsida > Fabales > Fabaceae > Arachis > Arachis duranensis. The sequence continues at coordinate 14,832,911 of NC_029781.3, read as the reverse complement.
ATTAATAAGATTAAGAAAAAGTATCGTTATAATAATGTGACTAATTAAGAGTTTCTTTGTAAGGGGCCTCATAATGAGTTGGAAAATTTTTTTGTGTAAAGTGGGTTGGTTGATTAATGTTAGCACTATTTTGGACTATAAACAATCCATTCTGAATGAATTTTAATAAGGATGCCTAACATGAGCTTATTTTATGTCCAAATAATATGGGCTTGTTTGGTTGTTTTAGGTGTTTAGGAAATTGAAATGTAATTTAAATAAAGTTACTCGGAAAATCAAATATAAAGTGAGGTATTGTAAAAAAAAAAAAGCATGGAAAAAAAAATTAAAAATGATACATTACCATAACAAAATAATAATAAAAAGAATTGTATTAATAATTACATGATAAATTACCAAGAATACAGTCGAATAATTTTGTCGCTAAAAAAATACACCCGAATTTTGATATCGACAAAAATTTCCTCGAATAATTTAAAAATTCGACAAAAGTATCCAACATTAAATATGTATTTTTTAAAATATGCTTTAGAGATTGTTCTTTTAATGCGATATTTTGCACGTATAATTAAAAAAATACGATATTCTTATTCTTAAAATTTGCAAATTTTTTGTTAAGCATATATTCTTTTTTGTGATTTGTTAAAAGTGCTATTGGTTGTTGACAAAAAAAATAGAAAAGAAAATATAAAAAGTCACAAAAAATCAGCAAATTTTACGGGTAAAATATCTTATTTTTTGTAATCATATTTGCAAAAAATTGTATTAAAGTTTAATTTGTAAAGTATTTTTTGAAAAATACATATTTAATGTCAGGCAGTTTTGTCACTTTTAAATTATTTGAGGGTATTTTTGTCGATAATAAAATTCGAGTGCATTTCTATTAGCGGTTCAATTATTCGGGTGCATTTTGGTGGTATAATAATAATAAATGTTAATAATGTGTTGGTGTCTCTCTCTCCCTCCTTCTTGCTTTCCCTTTCTCGCTCTCTCTCTCTCTCACTCTGAGTATTTGTCTCTCTCCCGGCTCTCTGTCACTCTCTATGTGTCTCTTCCTTTCTCTTCTGCTCCATCGCTGTCTGTCTTTCACTCTCTGTTTTAGTATATCTGTATTTCTCTCTCTCTCTCTCTCTCTCTCTCTCTCTCTCTCTCTCTCTCCCTTTGTGTCTCTATATCTATCACTCCTTCTTGTTGTTAGCTCTCTGTCTCTCTCCCTCTTTGTATCTCTCTTGCAACTTTTCTGACTCTACCTTTCTTTCATCTCTGTCTGTCTCTCTTTCTCTTCCTCCTATTGCTCTGCCTATCTCTCTATCTTTCTCTCTGTGGCCCCATCTCTATCTCTCAATTTGTGTTTAATAATAAGAATCATAAAAATCAATCTCTCTCTCTCTTATATCTCTCTGCCCCTCTCTCTCTCTTGCTATATCTATCCCTCCCTTTTCCTATCGTTGGCTTTCCGACGCTCTCCCTCTCTGTATCTCTCTCACAATCTTTTTAACTCTTCCTCTCCCCTATCTCCCTTGCTCTGCCTATCTTTCTCTCTCCCTTCCCTCTTTGTATCTGGCTCCATCTCTATCTCTTAATCTATCTCTAATAATAAGAATCATAACAATCATAACAATGATAACAGTAATAATTTGAATAGTAAGAATGATAACAACGATAATATCAACAATTTATGTCTTTCTTTCTATCTCTATCTTTCTGTATCTATCTATCTCCCACTCTTTCTCTATTCCTTTCTCTCTCTATGTCTTTCTGTATCCTTCTACCCGTGCATGTCGCTCCTTTTGTCTGCCTCAACCCTAATAATAAGAGTGATAACTATCATACTAATTTTAATTATAAGAATAACGATGAATATCATGATGATATGAACCATCTCTCTCTGTCTCTCTTCTATCACAATAGTTTTACATCAGTATTTCATATGAAGATAGATGTGTAAAACCTCGATTTAACAAAAATTAAATAAATAATTAATTAAATATGGGTGGTAATGAGTGAAAACTTTAGCATCATAATTTGACAATTTAAATATGATATTTGGACTCAGTGAATTTTTTTGAGTCAGAAAACATAATTTTTCACGTAAAAACGTACACTGAAAATTTGACCGGCAGTACTGGCTGAGATATGTCCGGGACTACAGTTGAGAAAACTGATTATAAGTGAATAAGGTTAAGAAATTATAATTTATAATTTGAGAAGATAGAAATATTTAAAATATGATTTAAAACTCTAATCTTAAAAGTTTTGACCCAAAATTAGGCCAACGGGCTAAACCAAGTGAATCGGTCCCAAGCCCATAATATAAACACTTCACTTCAGCACCAAACAAGTTGTTCCTCCCCCATTTTCCTTGAGTTCCACGAAGAAGAGAGAAGAGAAGTAAGAAAATCCTTGTCACTATTCACTTTGATCTTCTTTCGTACATAACTTTTGATTCGGAGCTCCAATTGACGAGCCGTTTGTGGCCACGCATAGCTCTTCTCATCCTCTTCAATTCTATTTAAATTTTGTGGTAAGAAACTCTCAGTTTTTGCCCAGTTTTCCGTTCCTTACATATTCACATTTTTTGTTTTGGACTTATTGAATTATTGTGATTTTGGTTGTTTAGGGATGCTCTAGCATGGATTTCTAGTGGGTTCCATCCACATTTTGTATGAGTTAAGGTAAGAAAGTTGAACTCCCTTCATTATTTCAAATTTCATGTATGAACCCTGGAGCGGTAATTTAACAACCACAGACTAACTGGCAAGTGCACCGGGTCGTACCAAGTAATACCTTACGTGAGTAAGGGTCGATCCCATGAGGATTGATGGACTAAGCAACAATGGTTAAGTGATTGGCTTAGTTAGACAAACAGAAAAGAGTGTTTTGGTATTCAAAGAGCATTAAACAGTAAATTAAGAATTTCAGAAAGCAAGCAGCAATGAGTTGGGAATAAGATATGGAGAAAACAGTTAAGGCTTCAGATTTATCTATTTTTCGGATTGATTATTCTTACTAACTATTTTAATCATGCAAGATTTAATTCATGACAAACTATATGTGACTAGACCCTAATTCCTTAGACCTTCCTAGTCTCTTCTAAAATTCATTAACTGCTAATTTCTTGGTCAATTAATTCCAATTAGAGGGTGATGATCAATTTCTAGTTTATATGCCACAAGAATTCTAATTATCCAAAAATAAGGGGATTATATGTTACGTATCCCGTTAAATACAAACAATTAGAAATTCAGGATAATATGTTTTCAAGCTGTTGTTCAAGTAAATAACTTTTCCAAGTTTTACAAGAACTCAATTAGAACATGGGTCATACTTCCTTTCCACCCAAATTCATAAAATAAAGAACGAAAACAATTATTGGGATTAGTTGATTATTTCAATCCATACAAATAGACAGAGCTCCTAACCTTCACAATGAAGGATTAGTTGCTCATTGTTCAGAGAAGAAAATAAGGATTCTGGTAAAATGTACCCCCTCTTCAATCTAATGGCATCTAAATTCCTGTTTATAACTAATCCTAATAAATTTAAAATCTAATTATCTAAAATTAAAAATAATATCTTTTCCTAAAAATAAGATTTGAATTTAAATTTGAATTCAATTGACAAGTCTTCAGTTGATAGGTAGGGACCACATGTTTTATCCATTCTGCAGCTCCTAATCTGTGTTTCCTGAGCTGAAAACTGAGTTAAAACAGCCCAGAAATCGCTCCACCGTTTTTCTGCGTTTTCTGCACGTGGTGCGTGTCACGCGTATGCGTCAATCACGCGTACGCGTCGATGGTCTTTTTCTCAAGTCACGCGGACGCGTCGGTCACGCGGACTCGTCGCTGAGCAGATCTGCAATATCACGCGTACGCATCAGTCACGCGCACACATCGCCATGGAAAGCTCCAAATCACGCGTACGCGTCACTCCTCGCTGCCATCTCTTTTGATTCTTGTGCTGCAGAAACTCCATCAAATTCCACTGAATGCTACCTAAAATAAACAAAATTTCAAAAGACTCAAAGTAGCATCCATATTGGCTAAAAGATAATTAATTTTTTTATTAAACTCAACAAATTAGATGCAAATTCACTAGGAAAAGATAGGAAAGATTCTCACGCATCAAACCCTAGAATAAATATTGAGATATATTATTGTGACTAGATTAGATGGAATAGAGAATTATTGGGGCTGAATTTGGTGTGATGTGGAGCTTGATTGGCAAAATTTGGATGGTGGACCTTGGAGATTGAGTTAGAAAAGGCTTCAAGGATTGGAATCGCCGACATTCAAGGTACGGGTTTGAGTTTCGAGTAGGCATTATGTAAAGTTATGTGAATGCCTAGGTTAGTCGACCCTAGGATAAGTGTGAATTGAATTTGGTTGTTGTTGTGGATAGTGAATGGTTGTATGTATGTGTGTGCTTGATTGAGAATTATTGTGATATTATAAAGTGAATGGTAATCTTTGGTTATGTTGATGATTGGTGAAACTTGGGTCGGAGGCCGTGAATGGGGCGAGAAGTCCCCCAAGGGGTAAGTGCGTAATATATGACTAATGTACGTGAATTGTTATGTTTGACGATGAGTTTGTTGATTGTGATATGATAATGATGATGTGGTGATGCTGTATGTTGATGAATAATGATGGGAATGGAGTAAATATATATGATTGAGGTTGAATGAATAATTGTTGAGATTGATGAGATTATAAGATTATATGTTGAGGAAATTGAGAATTTTGATTAGGGGTTAAATGGTTTGTATATAAGATCAGGTAATTGAAATTGGGTTTGTGGGATGAATTGAGGAATTAAATTGATTTAGGTGTGATGTCGGTGATATGTGTTTGATTGATAAGGTACATGAAGGGTAAGATTAGAAATTTGGTGTGTTGGTTTTGGTTTGGATTGAAGTTTTGGAAACACTAGAGAGCTTATCACATTTTGTGAAAACTTGTTTTTAATGAACTTTGACAGATTATAACTTGAGCCTCAGTTTTTGAAATTGATTAGAATTTATTTTAAATTAAAGATGATTTCAAGGGATTTAAAATGATCTAAAATTTGAGGAAAATGGATTTTTATAGAGGAAGTTATGAATGTTTAAAGTTTGGGGTTTAAAACTAATTTCTGCAACTTTGTAAAATTTTCTAAGTCTGGGAGTACATGCGTACGCATACCCCCCATACACATACATGCCATTCTGTTTGGCACCTATGCGTATGTGTACATGTGTATGTGTACGTGTACGCAAAATGGGCCAAATTATATGTATGCGTACGCATACATAATGCATGCGTACACACACACCCCATGTTTTGCTGAAAAATGGTTTTGCTTAATTTTTCAAGGATTTTCTAGCTTTCTAAACTTCTCTTGTTACCATTTAAGGGTACCATCTATTAATTGGGCTCCAAGGACTAATAGAGATGTTTAGTAAATTAAATTGGTGAAGTTCCATAAGAGTTTAGAAGATTGAGACTTAGACCTAGTATGTAAATTGGACGGAATGGTTATGTGATTTGATGGAGAGTCAGATTGATGAATGAACTCAAGGGATTGAGAACTGAGGATGGTTGTAACGAGTTTGGGACTTGGAGATAAATAGGTTTAGATTGTAAGAGTAGTGATCACTGAGGATATAATGAGGGTTCTGGCCTGGCAAGGATGGTGGTAAACCGTTGTGCAGGGATGGTGGTTTTATCCTGCCTGTAGTGAGGACGGAGGTTTTATCCCACTAACGTATTGATGAATTGTTTAGCAAGGATGGTGGTATGATCGCACTTGCATATTGTTTTGTGTTGGGCAAGGACGGTGATTTAGTCCCGCTTGCAGATTGAATTGTGAAATGCTACTCGAGCAAGGATGGTGGTGTAATCCCGCTTGTTCGCGATGCCCAGTAAGGTTGATGGTTTAATCCCGCTTACTGTGGAGGCAAGAACGGTGGTTTAATCCCGCTTGTGTGTTCCGAGCAAGGATGGTAGTTTAATCCCGCTTATCTAAGTCGGGTCTAGCAACATAACCGACGCGTGAACTCATGGCCAGTAGGACATGCATGCATCATTTCCATTTATGTGACATTGATTGGGTGTGTTTATTGTATATATGGTTTGCCTATGTTATTATCATTGTTTAACTGCTATCTGTTATAATTGCTGTAAATGAATCTAGTTGTGCTTGAACTTCATTACTTGTATTTGCAGTTACTGTTCTAGCTGAGATGATATGGGGAGAACTGAGGCTGAAAGAAACATGATAAGTGAAAGGTGAGATAACTAATAAGAGATAGTTTAAGAACTTGAGGTTTATTGGAGAGAGAAATGTCGAATGAAAATCAAAGGTGCATGAGTGCAGTTAGTTAGTTTAGCATACATTACTATTTTCTGGTTTAGTAAATTTCTAGGCTTGGATTTCTGTTTGTTGAAGTGTCAGGATTGCCTAGAGGATTCGTGTTGTCTTTACATCGTCTCTACTTTGGAACTGTTACCCCTGCTGAGAACCCTGAAATGGATGATGTTCTTACCCGTATCGGAAATTTTCATCTTACAGGTATTGGACGTGATACACCTTGTTGAGCGTGCAGAATTTGCTTTCAGGAAACGAAAATTGTCTTTTGAAAATTTTACGTTAGATATTTTAAATATTTTTCACTGCTATATTTTATAACTTGTATATCCCTCTTAGACGTTGATTCTGGAGAAATAGGATTTATGTTTATATTTTACTCTTGGATTGTATTATATTAACTAGTCGAGCTTATCTTCGCAGGTCAAGGCTAACGTTGTTATGTATAATTTTTGAATCATATATATACTTCGGTCATTTCTGTTTATGTATATTACCGGTTTCTGAGTGTGATGTGATTTTGCTAATGTCGTTTCTTCATGGGCTCCTAATATATCATATTCCTTCTTTTATATATGTATGTATTTTATTTTTTAGAAGTCGTGATACCTTACCACCGTTGACTTACAACCTAGGTGTAAAGCTCTGTATGATAGGATGTTACAAGATGATTGCCTAGTATTTTAATCTATTATGTATTATATTATATGAAAATTAAATTTCTGCATCTAATGAGATAGAATTAACGTGATATATTTTTTAGAATATTTTTTAATTTATTTTTTAATTTATTAAATACATTGCATTATTATCAACTAATTTATTTAATTAATTCATAAATACAAAATTGAATTTTAGTAAAGATATCTTTAAAGTTTATTCTATTTGATTCATTAAACTAAATCAATTATAAGAGATTATAAATAATCTATTATTATACCAATTATTTGATTTTAGATGTTATTAATAACATGTAAATACGTAACAGTTTTTTTTCCAATTCATTTTACATAACATAGTGAACCTAATTATATTAATATGTTAACATCAACCTGAGTCATTAACAAGAATTTTTTTCATGAAAATAATAATGTTTCATTTTTTATTTTGCGATATAATTAATATTCAAATGAATAATGTACAACAATTTTTTCATTTAAATCATATTAAATACATTATTTTTATTTGCTTACATATATAGTTGTAAGTTCTCATCTATTATTTAACACTTTTCATATGTTTTATTTTTTGTAGATGAATTTTATTTTCTTCCACTCTTAGAATGCGCAAATAATATTATGTTTTATTTTTTCATTTATTTCATATATGTTATAATTTCTTTATTTTAAAACATCATTCTTTAAGACATTATATAACTCTGTTTTTCTTATTTAGAAATACCTACTTATTTATTAATAGTATTCGAAAAATATATAATAGTATTAATTTATTTTTCTCGGTAGAAAAGCAATAATAAAAATTATTAATTAAGTTAGTTACGTAATTAAAAAGTTAAGAATAATTTGGTACACAAAAATAAAAAATAAAATCGGTATTTTCACATACTACAAAATTTATAAAAAAAGATTTAGACAATAAGTCAATCCTCAATTTATACATTAGTTCTGTCAAAAAATTGAATAAATTATATATTAGAGTTTATTATTTGCATACTAATATACACATAATTTTTGTTAATTAAAATTTAAATTATTAAAATTATTAAATGCTGAATATTTTGCACGTAACAAATTTTGTTTTTGTTATTAAAATAAAAATATAAGTTTTTAATCAATTCTAAATTTAATTTTTTGATTGTGCAAAAACATTGTTGTGTATTTTATTTTACTAACCAGAATTAATTTCAAAATAAAAATTACGTTGTACATTGTATTACAGAATAGTATAGTCGTTTAATTTTCTTTAAGAGAAATGCTAATTATTTTTAATATTTTCAAGATTAAGATACATTAAATTTTAATTTGAATTATAAATTTGTAAAGTATTTATAGTAATAATTATTATATATATTTGTTGTTTAATTTTTTAAAATAAAAAAATCCCACTTACTTATATATATATATAATCATGAAGATTGAGATGTAGATACATAAAAGAAAATTAATCCACCTGAAGGAATATGTACACTTATATGCTATACGAAATACGATTTTCAAGGGCTAGTTCAACGAGGGTACTTGTCGGTCCTTTAAAAGGGTTTAGGGTTGAAACATGTTGAGAAATACTAGAAGATCAGTACAGATAAAATTGAATCACAGAGTGGCAGAGAAAAAAGCTATGAAAAGAGGGCATTTTTCTTATTACACTGTTCGGCGGGGTCGAAAGGTAGGCATATAGACCACCTGGGAAGACTGTAATGAGTAGGTATTAGGGTATAACCACACCGAGTTCAAAGGATTTCATGTTCGTGAAGAAGCCACAACCTAGATCAGTCAGGGAAAGGCGGGGGGTAGGCTCCCGCGAGACACAACACACACGCAGTGGGGTTAGATGTCAAATCGGAGGAACCACACCACCATCACTGTTCGTGGCGGGTGCCAGAGGTGTAGACAACGGGAGATGTAGTAGTCAGGCGTGAGAAGGCTTAGGAAAGTAATCATTGGTTTTTTTCTGTTAAGCAAGATACTTTGATGTTTCTAAAACCACAAACAATTGCAATTTCAAGTGACGGACGGGGCGTTGTAACGTTAGGGGTAGAATAGCCGTTTCGAGCGTGTTTGATACTGAAGATTGGGTGCCCAATTATTTTTGGCACAAGAGACCAAGGTATTGGACGGTGTGATTTGCTTCGGGTATACAACAGTCCTTCCAAGCCATGACAGGTATCTTGAACTTGTTGTTCATAGACCAATCTCGGTGAATGACCATGACGCTCACCAAGAGGTATCGTTCGTGATGTTGGAGAAGCTAATGTCTACCACTGATTTCGCAATTCGTGACTATAACTACCGCATAAATTGTCGATTGGAACATGAGAAAAATGAAGAAAATAAGAAAGTTGTGTCTTCTTTGTTAGAAACCATTCGTCAATTAGAGGAAGAGAATGCTAATCTAAAGAGGCAAGTGAAAATGTTCAAGGAGCTAATAGAGAAGTAATGATAAATGTTAGTGTATAATTTCCTTTATTTTTCCCTTGTTTCGTGTGAATCCTTTGTCTCTTACTTCTAGTATTAGTTATCAGGAGTATTATGAACGAGTGTGTATACTAATCCTCTTTTAAAATATGTATTTTCGTAAATATGGAAGTAGTTTTATGGTTGATATTGTCAGGACATGGGATTAATATATAAATTCATGCATGTTTCATACTCCATAAAATTTATAATTGTTGTAAAATTGAAGTGCCATTTTTTGGATGAATTACTACATTAGTTATTGGTACAAATAGTGGGCTAGGCTATAATGTAGATTCAACAAGGGCTAAGTATTTTGTTATTAATGTCAAAAGTTATAAATACTTTTTTTGATGGTAGAAATTTTTGGGTAGGTTTTTTTTGGGTTAAATAATTTCATCAGAATTACTGTGTTTGTTAGAGTATTTGTCTGCATCCAATTATGCCACCTAGAAAAATTAAATCTAACTTTGACAAAATATATTATTATATTATATTTATATTTTGTTCAACCCAATTATACTTTCTCTGTTTTCATCCATGAAGTTATGTAAGTTATGGTGGTGGATCTTTAGAGTGATTTGGTTAGGTCACTGTGAGGCTGTCAATCATATCGCATCAGGTACAAGGGTCACTTTTATGTCATATCGGACTCATATATCTATGTGCAGGGCAGAAAGATGGACGCCTTTAACAATTAGTTTGTGTGGATTCGTTGAAGAGCTTTGCATACAACTTTATACAACAACTACAAGCTAATAACAGGTGGGCATGTGAGTTTTCATAGGCCACCAAACTAGGCTTCGATATGTAGGCCCAGATACTCTCCATATGTATTGTGAAGAAGTGACATTGATAAAGTGGAGAAGCTCATGTTTACGGTGACATTGTGGCATAAAGTCAGGATGTCCGAGTTGAACACCCATGGAGTCACAAAAGAATGAAAATAATGATGGATCTCCGACATAACTATCGGTGGAGAAGTCAGTGTTGGACTGTGTGAGGTGTGTCATTGAAAAAATTTTCACCTTTTGTCATTCTGCTGTGTGTTGTGGGGGCTAAGTGTATTGCTTTTTTTTGTTTCCACTTTGTAGGGACAAGGCAGCAAGAGCAACGATAGAAGTCCCTACAGATGATGATTCCGTGATGAAAGTGCATGTAGTGTTGTAAGCTAATAACACCAGGTGTATGTATTCAGTGTAGTAACCGTTACGTCTTGATCCATGCAATATATCATTCGGAGTGAGAGGACAACAAGGTCAGCTGTGTCAACTCAGTTACATCATTCAATGAGATTAATAGAGATTGTGGCTGGCCACTCTACCATGTTAGACATCCTGTGGTCTAAACACGTGGGTCGAAAGAGTTCATTGAGAATGGACAAAGGACCTAAGAGCAAGGAAGGGATGTGTCCGTCAAAGAGAAAAGGGTGCTCTAGTTCAGGGGTGGTAATAGTGGCTTTCACGGTAAAAGACAGCAAATGTCTAGGCAGAAAGAAATAGATTAAAGACAGCGTGAAGGGTTCATAAGGCAAGTGCAATGATTCTAGGAAAGCAGCATCCAAAGGTGATAAGCCCTGCCGAAAGCCCTTGAAGGTTATCATATTTAACATTGTTCTGTAGCGATTATAGTAACTGTTTGACACAAACGAAGTTTCCTAGCCGTAAGGGTGATCTTCTGTTGTAGAGGAAGTTGGAGTTTCAGCTTGGAGACAACTGTAATGTGGAGGTGCCTGCTACTGCGGTCAAGTTCGGCACTCCCCATCCTAGTGGATGCAATCAAGGTGAACTGGTGCAGGGGGAAGACATGCCCCAGGTCATAATTTCTATGTGTATTGTATAAGTCCATCAGAAGAAAGAATAGTTATTCATGTTTATGTTATTACACAGAAGGAGTATATAGAATGTGTTCGCATTTCTTTGTAGTTTTTCAACCTCTTGTTTAGGTCCCCGGGAAGGGATTTTCTTCTCGAACCTAGAGCTTGCAGTTGCGGCATACGTATTCGATGCCGGTCTGAACAAAAGGTTAGTTCACTTACCTAGTACTTTTCACTCTTCAAAAAAAATGACATAACTGTGTGATGTTGACGTGGGATGTAAAGAGGTTTTGTTTCCTAGTGAGCATACTCAGGGGGATTGGCATGCCTTTTGTACTCTGTGCCCAAGGGAAGAGCTAATAGACGATGTAAGATATTTGCTACCTTATATAATTTGTGGCACCAAGAGCTATTAATGTTTTCAAATCGGATCAGATTTAATGTGTGCTTATGCGACAAGGTGATCAATCTGCTTGCTATGATTTTGACAGATGAATACTCTGAGCTGAGTTGGTGGCTCCCTATGAGGTTTGTTGTGAGTTATATTGCCTTTATAGAGGTTATGCATTTCTCAAGTCGAAAAGTTTCAAATACTTTTTTGTTGTTGTTTGGTTTGCGATAACATCATCTTACACACTATGATCCGATACTTATCTTTTTTTTTCCACGGCAGGGCATTAACAACCATAACATAATGAGGCTAGCTTTGAACTTAATTATGTCAAAATCAAACCCGACGAGAGATGAAATTTGCAAGCTCGCTTGCAAGCATTGGGATGAGACACATAATAATCCAGCCACAAGGAGAAAAAATCAAGGAATCCAACCCCCTGCAGAGGCATTATTGGTTGTTAGTAGCAGTTCCAAGAGCTTAACTATATAATGGTATAGGTTGCATCGAAGCGTGAAGCCCTGATTAACATAATAGTTGTCTTTGATACTTTGACAGTATGGGTATTGGTTCGATTTGTTTTTTGTTCTGTGGGTTGCCAAAGATAACACTCTAATTTTTTGTGTGGTAGATATATAATGGACAATTTTCGATTGATTAGTTAAGTGAAAATGGTTTTGGTTAGTTTTTGTTGTGTGTTGTATTTGGATGTGGACATCTCCCTACACTATTTGGGTTGCTATGTTTTGTTAATATTAGGACATCCAACAGAATCTGCAATTTTGTTTATTGAATACCATCAAATGTTGGTTTAAGTTAATTTTTGCATATCTCTGTCTTTGAAAAAAGACTTAAAGTTTAAGAAATTTTTTGTTAGTGAAATATATACTATTTTGAATATAACAATAAAGTTGAAGGAATCTTATGTTAGCGAATATATATATTATTATGACTGCTACTAACTATAAATTGTTCTATATATTTCGGTTTACTATATTTATGATAATTTTTTTCTCAAATACTTTATGGTTATATTTATGATAATTTTCTTCTCAAATACTTTAATAATACTATATGAAGTAAGATGAAGGAATGTAATAAAAAAACTTTAATTACTCGTTACTTAAATTTAAGTAGTATTTTCAAGTCATTTTCTCTTAATGAAAACGTTGATTTATACTATTTTTTAAAGATATTTCACTTTCTTTAAATATATTAAAAATATTAAATACCGTAGCTTTAATTTTGTAGCTATCCAAAATATATGAATAATAATTAGAACCTTTGTTCTTATTTAGGCCTAGTTTATTTAAATAGCTTAATTAAGTTTCTTTTGAAAAAATAGCTTAAACAATAAATGACTATATTAAAAGTAGCTTATAAATAAGTTATTTTGTGTTTGGGTTTTTACTTCTAAAAGTTCTTGTTTTAAAAGAAATATGATAAAAAGTAGTAGTATTATAAGAGAAATCATTTTTTTAACTTCTCTATAAACTCCTAAATAACTTCTTAGAAAGCTGCAATTTGGTTTTGAAAATTGTACCAGACATTAATACTATTATTTTTTCATAAGTCAAAAGCTCAAAAAAAATTACTTTTAAAACTTTTCAAACAGACCCTTAGTCTATATCCATTTACTTTTGGTTAACGAAATTACTAATACTCACAAAATTTTAGTCCTAATACATATTTACTGATTTGTGATGGAAGTTATAGGATCCATAATTTGGTAGAATAAGGCCCAAAAGTTAATTAGTGTGTGTTTGGATTTCAGTTTGCAAACGAGAGTTTGCATAGAAGTGATTTTGCAAACTTGTTTTTGATGAAAAGTAAGTTTGTGTTGACGTGATTTATGTTTGGGTTATACTATTCAAAATCACTTTTAGATGAAAAATTACTAAAAGAGACATCAATTAAAATAATTTTTTATATTATTCTATTATTTTACTTTAAATATTTGAATAGATCTTATTAATTCATTTTATAATAAAGTTAATATTTACTTACTAAATTAAAGTAACATATAAAAATTGACAAAATATATTTTAATACATAAAAACACTAATAAATATTAAATTAAAAGATAAAACACTAATGAAAATACATAAAAAATAGTATCGTATACAAAATTAGTACATAAGAACACTATTATTTCTACTGCATGTAATTAATAATTTGATCTCTAATCGAGTCTCGAACACGATCCATTTCTACAGAAGAGCTAATGGTTAGAGTTTGATCTGAGCTTTCACCAACATAACTATTATCTTCTCCATCAAGAATGTTTGCATGTTCATATTGATTAAACTCAGTATCTGTTTCAGAATGTCTGCTAATAAAATTATGAATAGCCATTGTTGCACACACTATCTGCACTTGAGTTTCAATTTTGAACTTGGGCATGTGTCGCAAGATAGCAAATCTATTTTTTCACACTCCAAAAGTCCTTTCTATTGTGCATCTTAAGCTTGAGTGATAATAATTAAACACTTCATTATGATTTGTAAATCCATAAGAACGCCTAAAATTTGCAAGATGATAGCGCTCACATTTATATGGACCAATATATCCTTTCGGTGTTGGATAACCGGCATCTACCAAATAATATTTACCTAATGAGGAATAAAATTAGTTACATGATAATCAAGTAAATATAGTTTATTTGTAAAAAATGATAAAAATTAACCTGGAGGAGGATGCGGAAAATTCATGGTAGGAGCTGTAATAGCATTATCAAATACACGAGCATCATACGCAGTGCCTTTCCATCCAGGTAAAGCAAAAATAAAGCACATGTCCCAATCACATACAGCCATTTATTCTATGTTGGATACCCCTTTCTTCCAATAAATTTGGGTTGATCACTTGGGCTAACCACACATGAGATATAAGTATCATCAATTACTCCTATAGCATCTTTAAAAAATGGCCAATATCGTTGGTCATTTTTTATTTTGCTATGAACATTTTGAAACTTTGGATCCGATGGCTTAATATATTTAATAGATAATCTAAAGCAAGCAACCAATACCTTATGAAAATGTCTACTTACTTACTGTCTCTCCAGAATGTTGAAACCTTTCTTGTATCATCCTATTACCCACTCCATGACCAACCGTATTTAAGAATATAGCAACCATTTCCTGAACTCCCATTTGTCTTGTAGGTTTTAATCCTTGTTCAATTAATTCATCACAAAATTGAAAAAAAAACATATTTTTCCATCCGAAACATTTCATAACAACGAATGTCATGACCACCTAAAATTTCTTGCACCCATAAATAACCTGTTTGTTCACTAGTTCTGCATGGTTTTTTGCACAAATAATTGACTGCATATTGACCAATTAATGCAGAAATATTTTCAATTTTATCTGTTTCTTCTTTTATAATGGAAAGTAATTTTGATTCTTCATGTTGTTTTTCATATTCTTCAAGTAAATACTCCATGTTCATTCCAAATTAATTAACAAAAAATAAGTCCTACGTAAAAATATAAATAAATTCTTATCGATACCAAACTAAGAAGTAAATTATATATAATAAGAACAATAATTAAGTACCACAAACATTATATTATAAAATGCTAAATAAGTAACACATAAAATTTTCAATTGTCTTATCCTAGCATAACAAAAAATTCATGGACAAATTAAAATGGAGTACAATAATAACTAAATTAGTTTTGCATGAAAATCAGAAGAAAAAAAATTAATTTTGCATGAATGGTAGTGGATTATATGCTGCATGTTTGAGCCAATCCAACAATCTTTGCTCATATCCTTTTAAAGATACAAACATTTCTCTAGCAGGTTTAAATATCATTAGTTGACAACAACGACTATGAAAATCGGGATTACTAGTGATCATTTTCATCTTTTGAATCTCAGCCATTACTTCCCCAATAGATGCACCGGGTACTAGAAATGTGGACACAATAGTTGAGCGTGATTCAGATGCAGAGGCAATTCTACTTATTGCATCTGCAATTTGCTTTGAGACAGAGACTTTAAAATTTTTCTTCTTTTTTGTTGTTTCACAAACCACATCTCGCTTTCTTTTTTCCGTACTCTTTTGACTATTATTTTCTTGAGAAGAGCTAAGATTTATGTGTTGAAATTCAGAACTAACTCCCACACTAGCACCAATACCTTCTTCACTATCTCCAGAATCTTCTTTTATATCAACGTGACCTTCTTCAAAGTATGGTCGATATCTATCACCATCTTCTTCTATGCTACTTGGTAACATCCCAGATGAGGAAGCCCAAGCAAATTTGCCATCGGCCATAACATCTTTAAATAATATAGTTAACTCATCTTTAAAAGGAAGTCCTTTATTTCTGAATTTTCCATATAAGGGATTTTTCTGCATGTGTACAACTAATCAACACAAGACTTATTACCAAAATTAAAGTTAAAATTTTTACTTTAATAATAAGTTACTACGTACCAATTGTTTTCTATCCCACCATTCATTTGGTGCATCAACGGTATGTTTAGTATAATCCCATCCTAAACCCGTTTCTTTGCCAAAAAATTTGTACTATGCTGACCATTCCTTCTTAAGATTGTCCCATTTATTTTTTAACTGAATCTTATCATATTGTTTTCTAGTTTTTTCATTAAATTAAGACAAAGCATCCTTCCAACCTTTTTTTGTAAGAGTGGTTCCATTACGTTGCTGTTTAGCAACTTGATCTAAACATACTTGAATAAATTGTTTAGTAGTCTCCATGTCCCATGCTGCTTTTGTCTTTGGAGATTCATTGTTATTCATTATTCTATTAAAAAAATATAAATTATATATAATACCTTATGAAAATGTCTACTTACTGTCTTTCCAGAATGTTGAAACCTTTCTTGTATCATCCTATTACCCACTCCATGACCAACCGTATTTAAGAACATAGCAACCATTTCCTGAACTCCCATTTGTCTTGTAGGTTTTAATCCTTGTTCAATTAATTCATCACAACATTGAAAAAAAAACATATTTTTCTATCCGAAACATTTCATAACAACGAATGTCATGACCACCTAAAATTTCTTGCACCCATAAATAACCTGTTTGTTCACTAGTTCTGCATGGTTTTTTGCACAAATAATTGACTGCATATTAACCAATTAATGCAGAAATATTTTCAATTTCATCTATTTCTTCTTCTATAATGGAAAGTAATTTTGATTTTTCATGTTGTTCTTTTTCATATTCTTTAAGCAAATATTCCATGTTCATTCCAAATTAATTAACAAAAAATAAGTCCTACATAAAAATATAAATAAATTCTTATCAATACCAAGCTAAGAAATAAATTATAATGTCAAACAAAAAGAAAAGATTTTATAATGTCAAACAAAAAGAAAAGATTTTATAATTTATTTTAGTTCTGTGAGTACTCTTTAATTTAATATATTTTGGACTATAAATTTTTATTATTTATGACTCTTTTATTACTTATAATTGCTATATAATAAAAACAAATAAAGTACAATAAAAATAAAAGACAAAAACAAAAAAAATTATACAAACATAGTATATAATAATTACAACCAACAATATATATCATATGAACAAAAAAATTATAATAAAAAGTAAATAAAATTTATATGAATATAATCAAATAAAAAAATAAAAAATTTTATACATAACATAAATATAGTACAATAAAGGATAAAAAAATAATTATATAAACAAAACATAATAAAAATTAATAAAAATAAAATTTATATTAACAATAGTTGTCATATAAATAAAAAAATAAAAATATAACAATAGAAAATTAAAAAAATAACATCAGAACACTAAAAAAATAATACGAAAAATATTTATCATATAAATAAAAATACAATAAAAAACATAAAAATTAAAATATGAAAGAAAGAACTAAAAAATATTAAAAAGAAAATTAAAATCTTTACCTTAGCAGTGATGGAAACAAATCTGAAAGAGTTTGATAAAAAAAATTTTGTAACGAAGAACATAGAAAGAACTACTACTGTGTGAAATTATGTGGTTACGGACATCCTTTTTATAGAAGAAAGGAAGGGTACAGTTGGTAGATATGAAATAAATTTGTTACCTAACTCTTCCAATGGTCATTAATTTTTTCAACGTGACGCAGAAGCTTGAATTTTTAGCTTCTCGTGAACGTACGTTCACAGGTGAAAGCAATTCTGGGTTAGGGGTTTCAAAAAATTGCCAAACATAACAATGTGGCATTCAAGACGTTCAAACGAGCTTTTTTGTTCTTCAACGTGAACCCCAAACACACCCTTAGTGGTTGACGTAGGCCATCAAGAAATCTATGCACGCAGTAGTTGGTTTCATCAATCTTAGTGACCTTTTTTGTATTCAGCCCAATAAGAACATCTCACCAAAAAATTATGGGCTTCAAGACGGTTGATTTTAGTCTATCCTAAGTAAAAAAACACATGTCGGGTGCAATTCAAGAAAAAACAATTCAATCTGACAAAAAAAAGCAATTCAAAACAGTAAACAACACAACCACATATCATCCAAACACATATACGTACAAAGTCTCATCTTAGAGCATCTGATTTCATGTTTCACAAATGACATTAATGAATAAGAACTATATAGTATATACTAATCCCAAACAATATAGATTGAAAAATACTAAAAAAAAGTATAATGATTCGGATTCAATTTACAGTATTTTATATAGTGTTTAGCAAACAAATTCTTTTTAAAAATGACCTTTAGATCTATTACTATAATATCAGTATCTCAATCAAAAACTTTCGTAAAATATAAAAAACCAAACCTTTTCAGATACTGCAAGCACAGTGCATATATTTTGTACAAGTATCAAACGAATCATACTCTAGCTAACTACTAAATGGTTACTTTATATTAAATCAAATAGCAAAGTACAAAAACATAACAAACCTTTATATTAGTTTCCATAATAGTTGATGAAGCACTATTGTAGGATGTATGAGAGAAGGGTGCTTTATTAGATATATTCATGTGAGCATTGAGCACTATCAGCCAGAAAATGGACATTAACCTTGTTATACCAAACATCAGAGGCAACATTGAGTACATGTTGCAACGAGTAGAATGGAAAAGTATAAGCCATCTCCTTAGCGAATTGAATTTGATGCTTCCACAACATACAAGAAAGTCTCTCTCTTTCGTAGAGGATTTACTGCAATATTGTAGGACTTGAGGTAATAATGTATCACCATGCTGAGATAAAATTGTCATCTTGTATCACCTAAATAGTAAGAAATTTATTATGATTAAAAAATATAATTAAGCAAATATTGATGATGAAGAAAATATTTGCTTCGATTACATGAATATATCACTAAGTTGGCAAAGATTCAAAATATTGGATAAATAATTATTAGCATAATTACAGTAATCTTATTGTTTTTAGATCTTAGAATTTTGAAGAAGAGATAGTTTAATGTAATGTGAATTCTTCAAATTCAATTTCATCAACATCGATTGAGAAAAGCTCAACATTATTCTTAGAGGGAGATCATGATAAGAATAATAGTAATAAAAAATATTAGAGTGCCAATATTGTTATAAGGAATTCACAAATTCACAAGCAGTATTATGGGGATACTAAAATGCACACAAGAAAGAGAGAACAAAAAAGAAATTACAACCTCAAGAAACAAATGCTACCACCATCAACCACTACCTTTTATAGGAAGCAAGTTACAATATTAATAATTGGTTCTATAATCCTTCTTCCTTTAATAAATAATGATCAAGATGACGATGAAGATGTTGGTCTTGTTAATGTTTTTAAAATGGTATGTTCCTAATTCTCATGATCAACAAGAAAATTAGCGTATATTCAATTTCTCCATTGTTGGTTCTGATCATCATCATCATCATCATGAACTTGTAAAAGGTTTGGACCTCCAATTGGGCCTTAAGTTGGAGTCAAATACAAGAACCTTTATCTAGAGGACATAGAATTACTTTAGACTTGTCAAAAAAATTATGTAGATCTATTAGTTTGGGGTATTTTTTGCTGTGATTTTAATCTAACACTATAAGAAAAATACTGAATACCATTAAATTTAGTAACGGACATTATCGACAAATTTTCCAACAGCTATGAGTGAAAATTCGTTCCTCAAATAAGTTACCGTCGGATTTAAAATTTTGTAACTAAATCCGATATAAATAGAGGCACAAAAATTAATTTTATTAGTGGTAAATTTAGCGTCAGATTTTTTGTCAACAAATTTTTATGGTAACAAGGTTTAGCGAAATATGGTGTTTAGGCAACGACAAACACCTTTTCGTCGAATTTTTCCGTTAGTAAATTCGACGATGAATTTAGGATAAAATTCAAATGCGAAACCCTTCCCCCATACTTCTAGAAATACTCCCTCTCTCTCTCGTCTCCCATTCACACATCTATTTGCCGTTGCTCCATTGAAGCTGCCATCGTTGCCACCACCTGGAGCTACCGCCGTTGCATGTTGTCGTCACTACTATTGGAACTATCGTCACTGCCATCGTTGTAGGTGTTCGTTGCCATCGTAGGTCGTCACTTTGTCGCCATCACTGCTGTTACTTGTTACCATCACGCTTCAACCATCCTGCAGCCACCATCAGAGGTAATTTTCTTATAGTTTTTGTATTTTTTCATATTTTTTGTTTAGGATTTTGTTAGGTGTTTTATTAAATTATTGATTAAACTTTTTAATGAAGTGTGTGATTAGAGTTTGTTATATTTACTTATTGTAATTAGAACTTAAATAATGTTAGGTTAAGTTAGGTAGGGTGAAATTAAGAGTGCTTGAGCTGTTAGAAGATTTTTTTGACTTTAGAGAATGAATTTCTTTCAATTTACATTAAATGTATATCGTCTATTTCTGGTATGTCTACTGTTAATTTGGTAAAATTAGAATTTGGTTTTAATTAATTGCAATGTTGAGTTTTACTTATTCCTCCCAAATTAATTTTTAAATTAGTTTTACCTTGTGAGTTTAGTAAGTTATCTTTTTTATTAGGACGATGTTATGTTTTTTGAGATTAGTTAGAGTTTGCTTATTTCGTAGTTTGTACAGTCATATTTCAGGTTAGTTTTCTATCTCTAAATATAATGAACTATTTAAGTTTTACGCCAGACATAATTTTCTTCGAATAGAGTTTTAGGACGAAAGTGGGAGAAGGTTGCTTAGTGGCACCTTCTCAAAACCCTTATTTGCTAAAAAATTGTGGAGTAATAAGAGATTGCACACTAGAACGGCTAGGAATTGATGTTTTCTTGAATGCGTGATTGTTTCAATTAATGCTTGCAACTGTTTCCTATGTGAAAATTTCATGATTTTTTTTGTTTCTTAGGCAGCTTCAGTAGATGATGCAGGACATACGTGAGAAGCACGACCACCTCACTATTTGGCTCCGCCTAGACATTAAGAAGACATTGTATGTCTATTGGAGCTAATGAGTGGTTCAAGCATCACCATCTCACAAACAAAATAACAGGGAATTAACTAGGTCGTCAAAGTATACTGGCGGGTTAGCGACTTTTATGAAGCCAAAGATCAGGCTGGTATGTAACATGAATTTGTTCGATCTTTTGTCTTTGACATATAATGTCAGTATTACTTGATTTAACATATTCTTTCAATATGTGTAGTTTAAGTCGTTGGATCGTGATGCGATAATGGCGAAACCTTCAAGTATACTCACACCTTGAAAGAAAACAAGGAGAGATTTGCTTATCAGCAGTTTACGGATCATCATGTGAGTAAACATTATGTGATATAAAACGTATGAAGAGAAATTAAAGTTAATGAAGGAATATTCCATTATTCATTATTATTGGTATGATTCATGACTAATCTTACAAAACAAGAACGATTTTTCAAAAGCTTCATGGTGTTAGAAGTATTGAAAGATCAAAAATGAAAATTTAGCATAAGTTATGAATACCACTAACAAATTCACCTATGAATTGAATGAATTATGACTCATCTTACACTTATCTTCTGACAAAAATTATATAGAATAGAAACTTTCTTTATACGTGACTTTGCATCCTCTAACAACTCAAACTACAACAAATTGAGTTGACATCACACTTTTAAGTAATAGATATATACACATAATGAGTCTGAACTTAAGGAATTTAGTGTAGCAATATATAGATATTTTTCAATTTATACAAATGCAAGAAGTGCAACAATCATTCGAAGGATTTATTAAAATTATATTTGACGGTTACAAAGAGTCACTATACTGAAAAGGGAGTGAGATATACCATGACACAATAAGACCTCAATCACACGCAGCAAGAACACAACAAAGGAAAATTCAACAATTAAGCAAGGAATAATATGGCTCTTTCTAACAACCTTTCCACTAATATGAGCTAATACTCAACAACCTAACAATAACAAATGAAGGCAAAATCTATTCTATATAACTCAGGAACAAAAATAAAAAAAGATGAAAAAATATAAGAAAAAAATAAAGTAAAATTCAAGAAGAAATTGTAGTTGTAAAATATAAACAAAAATAATAATCACAAGAATTGAAAGATGATAACAAAAAAAGAGCAATTAGGTTTTACTTGAAAAAGGATTCTCCCAACTCTCTGGCCTTGTAATTTTCTACTGCACTAAACAAATTAGGAAAAATATTTAAACAAAAAATTTACCAAATTAGAAAGGAAATATTTGAATAAAAATTAGAAAAAATGATGGGAACCACTACAAGAAAAAATGATGAGTACCGACGGATTTATCATCAAATTTATCATCGGACATTAGCGCTGGGTTTACCGGCGGATTTGGACATAAATTTGTCAGGTAAAAAACTTACCATCGGATTATAACATCCAACAGTAAATTTGCCAGTAATATTTGGAGAGAAAAAGTAATTGGCACGAGCATTACCATCGGATTTATAGGCGGATAAATTCGACGGTACCCTAAATTACTGAAACATTGCATTTGGAGCACTGTGAGGCTTTACCAATAGATTTTTATGCCGATAAATCCGACGGTAATGTCTTTTTAAATTTGAACCACGAAGCCCCTTCTCCTTCATTTTGAATCATCTCTCTCTCTCATCACTCTCTCTAACCCTCTCATCTCTCAATATTTTGTTGCAAATTTGAATTTTATAAGATTTTATAAAATTTTAATTTGATTAATTCTAAGTAAAGAATTAGTTTCAAAAAGTTTTAATTTGAATTTAATTCGTATGCTCTTTGCAGACATGATGACAAGCAGAGGTGTCACGAATCGACCTCGTGGTCGTGGTAGAGGGAGGGTGTCTACTAGTACCCCTGGGACTTCTCGGTCATCGTCCTCTACTTTGCCTATCCCTAAGACATCATAGGCAATGGGTGCACAGGATCAGTCATTCATCATGGTCACTAACTCCAACTATGTGGCTTCTTCTGCTACGCACCTTCACAACCAGGAAGTTATTTGGCTGCTTCACTAGAGTAGATTCCTCCACCACCTCTGTCTGCTCAATATCCCACTGTTTCGATGAGAACGATGCCTCTAGCAATAGACACCGTGGTGCCAGAATCTTTTCACGGATCCCAACTAGATGACCCTGCACTAGCTCCTACCGTACGGATGACTATTTGGCCTGATGGTTTGACAGTGTGAGTACTATTTTACGTCATACTATTTTAGTTAGTCAGTTTAATTTAGTTACACTCAATTTTCTAGTTTTAGTGGATTTATGTTGTTAAGATAAGTTAGATTTAGGTTAGTGGATTTAAGTTAAGATATTTCATTTTATATGCATGCTACCTAATTGTTGATGGATATTGCTGCTTAAGTCATATAATTCCATGTTGGTTTGTTTGTTTATTGTTTAGGGTTTATTGTTGACGGATAGAGTTTGTGGTGCATTCTGTTTATAGATTACTTCAAATAATTTTTTAGTAAACTACTAATCTTAAGTTTTCCATTGATACATTTGCGTCAAATAACAATGCGTGTACATAGGAGTGTACTAATGTCATTAAGCTGATGTACGACCACTCGTGATGTTCTAGAAGTGGGTAGTAAAAACTTTACATATCCAAACCTTACTTAGTTCATATCTTCTATTTTATTTAACTATGTATTTAATTTTGATTAACTAGTGCTAAATATTCTTTGTACAGAAAATATTTATATGTGACAAAACGCACGATGTCATGATCAGGAAGATCTTCGACCATCGGATGGCTAGGCGACTATAGCAGATGATGGAGGACGTACGTGAGCGGCGTGACCACCCCTATTTGGCTCCGTCCAGACCTTAAGAACGAAGGCATTGTATGTCCATTAAGAGACTGATGAGAGGTTCAAGTGTCGTCATCTCACAAATAGAGCTAATAGAGTATCGGCCAGGTCGTCGAAGTATACTGGTGGGTCAGTGATTTTTATGAAGACAAAGGTCAGGTTAGTATGTAATTTGTTTCAATTTGTTATTACCTACATTTTGTTTTTGAAATATAATATCATTATAACTTGATTTGACATGTTGTTTCAACCTATGTAGTCTAAGTCATTGAGTCGTGATGCGACGATTGCAGAGATCTTCAAGTATACACATACCTTGAAGGAGAACAAGAAGAGATTTGCTTATCAGCGGGATACAGATCATTATGTCAGTAAACATCATAGAGTATAAAGTTTAATTTTTAATTAATTACAGTCCTAATCATAACATGTGCTACACAGAAGTCCTATACACAGAGAGTGGCGGCGACCACAACCCAGCAATCTCAGCAAATTGGAGATGATGACAACAACTCCGCTGCAGTTGAAGTCAATCTTGACATGGTTTGGTTTGAGACTGCATCTAAGCTATACAAGAACCACATCTGTGGGTTGAGATTGTTCTTCACTGACAACCTCTTCACCTCCACACTAAGACATTCATCCGCCTCTGCCACCAACCGGTCCATCGATACCGAGTGTCGATTTGAGGGAGCAGGTGCTGGAGCTCACCCGGAGCCTTCATCGCATAATCCGCCACCTTAGCAGGACTAGGGAGATTATGACAATAACGACTATCAGGATCTTTAGTTATTAGAATTTTTGTTATAGACTGTTTCATTGTATATTCTACTTTTTTACTGTTAATTTTTTTGTACACTTGATATTTAATTTACCATATTTGGTTTCTGTTATTTAGAATTTCACTACTAATTGTGCAAAAGAAAAAAATTTAAATAAAAAATAACCAAAAGAATTTGACCACCTATTGTGTAAAAAGAAAAAACATAAATAAAAATTAAATTTACCATCGGATTTACCAAATGCAATATCCGACAGTAATTAGATGGGAAAGAAAATAATGGAGTACTAAAATTATTGGCGGATAATTTTTGTTATTCCGGCAGTAAATCAAATGATACTTAATGTTTTTCTTGTAGTGAACCATGCCAAATTGATTCATCGCGCGCGACTTAGCCATGGTGGGTCTTGTTCGTGGCAAATGAGAGTTAAGAAATCCGATAATTTGAAAGTCCAATTCAATTTTTGCCACAAAAAATTGAATTCGTAGCAAATTTCTATCCAATTTGTGCAACAACGTTGCATCAGTAATATTGTGTGGCTAAAGATAGTGCCTTTTGAACGCCCAACCATGAAGAATGTCACAGCTATCTCCCTAAAGCACTGTCCTGAGCTCAGTGTCGGTAAAGAAACCCAAACTCAAAGAGTGGTCAAGCTTCTCAACCTCTCATCAGAATCCCCCCTAATTTCAGCACCACTAAAAAGGAAGAAAGAATGAGATTGCAATAGAGATGACTATATCGACAGAGTAATACAGGGTAGTGAAAACAATAATAATATTATAGCTAGAATTTTCACTACTAACAGCATGTAAATCTCAATTGAAGAAAAAATAAAAAAATAGATGGAACATTAGCCATTCTATGACAAGAAAAGAATGAGACGGTTTCACTATTGATCACCTCACATAAAGAAAAAAAAATATCTGAGATTCAAGCAGCAAGAAGAATTTAGAAAAATAGATAGAAGTAAAGGGAAAAGGACTCGCTAGTCCAGGAAAGGGAAGAGAGAAAAAGATGAAAAACAGGGACAGAGAAAATATTGATGATAATGGAAAAGAAATGGTTTTGGAGTTTAAGAGGCCACTGTTAATGTTATTTGTGGTAAATTGATAAAACCTAACTAGAGGGATGAATGTTTGTAGCAAATTTTACGGACTAACATATAACATTACTACTTTAATGTATTTGTGGGTAATTTTTTTGTGGCAAATCCTTTTTCTGATAGTGTATTTTGAAAATTGTAATATACGATAATATTTGAAAAATTGAAATTTTTTTTCAATTTTTAATTATTTTCAAACATCTGCAAATATCTACGATGATTCATATATATGCCGAGTAACATATATCTATTACTCATCACAATATGGAATAGAAATAGGGCCGTTTTGGCAAATAATGAAGATAGGGATAGGAGTGGCAAATGGGCCAAAATCTGCCAAATTGGCTCGCATAACTTGCCAAAAAAGGCGAGTCAAGCTGAAAATTTGACTCCGCTATAATTAAAAGTCCGTCTAATCACTACACCACATCCGGCAGATAGCAGCGGTTATGTGTAGGATTTGCAGCGGTTTTTAACTGCTGCAAAATAGATAGCAGCGGTTGATAAAACCGCTAAAAGATAGTGTGCGGCTAAACCCTTAGCAGCGGTTATTAGAAACCGCTGGAACAACCGCTGCTAGATGGTAGTTTGCAGCGAAATTATTTTGCAGCAGTTTCATCCGCAACTAAATCGTGAAAATATTATTTAAGGGAGATTGCAGCGGTGGTCAACCGCTGCAAAATGCCATACGTTTACTAATCCTGTTATGAATATAGCAGCGGATTTAAAACCGCTGCCAAATGTCGAGTAAAACGTTTTTTTTAAAAAAAAAACAGAATTTATAATAAAATATAACACCTCTTTTATTCTTTATATGTTCATCCACTCAATTGCGTTAATTTATTAAAATAAGAAACAGCCAATCCAAAAACAACACACGAAACAAAACATAATTAATTTTGCAAAGGTGAATCATTATAATAATAATTTGCATCCAGTGCATCCATTACTGTAAACTACAAATAAAGTCAACAAAATAAAAAACTACAATAAATATCTCAAAAGTCATTACGAAAGTAAATAATAAAAGGGTATTCCGCTTCCTACACTGATAAGTTAAATCATTAGTGCCCACACATCATCTTAAATGGGATGAGGTTGGTGCACCTCTCAAAGAATCCAAATCCGCAGCTATTTCAGGTGGCAAATTACCTCCTTGCTGCTGGATTACGTATCTCAACAAATTTCCCATTGTCTGTATTTTTGCCTTCCCTTTAGCTGCCTCTGTCTCCATTGTCTGTATTTTTGCCTTCCCTTCAGCTGCCTCTGTCTCCATTCTCTGTCTCTTTGCCTTTTCCTCTGCTGCTGCTGCCTTGAGTTCTGCTGCCTCCGCCTTGAGTTTCACAATCTCCATCTGATACTCCTCAATTTGCACACCGCAGTCCGACTACTCTGGAATGTTACGAAAACACCGACTCGGACATGTACCAATACCGAGTCCACGAACTCTTCCTGGGTGCTCCTTGCCAAGCACTTGTGCAAGGGAATCATTCTGTGAAAATTCCTTGCTAGAGGGGTCTTGGCTCTCAATAAGTTCAATTGCTTCCTGCAAACATATGAGGTCCAAATTTACACTAATCTAAATTCAGTGATAGTAATTTCAAAGGAAAATTTGAAAAAGTAATGAACATAATTTACCCCAACCAAACGCGCTTCTTCATTCATATAATTTCCATTCTTTTTTTAATGACTCATGGTCCATCCCTCTCCTCTCCCAATAGGTCTTCCCTGTCGTTGCTCCTATAACCATCATCAACACACATTTTTATT
Organism: Arachis duranensis; assembly: GCF_000817695.3. NCBI lineage: Eukaryota > Viridiplantae > Streptophyta > Magnoliopsida > Fabales > Fabaceae > Arachis > Arachis duranensis. The sequence continues at coordinate 14,805,308 of NC_029781.3, read as the reverse complement.
AAAGACAACACTGTATTACCAGACACACGTCAATATTCTTAAACTGAAGTTAAATTATTTACTTCTTCGTGTCTCTTTCTTGCCATCGTTTTAGAACCTCCGGTGTGTGTGTATTGTTGCTTTGAACGATTAACAGCATTTATTCTACACTTTTCCTACACACAAAACGAAGAAAAAGAAATGTTATCGGGATAAATTAAAACTCTGTTAACGATTTGCCAAATCAGCTTTGAGGGTACAACTTCAGGAAACAAAAAAATGATAAGATGATAAACTTTTGGGTAGTATTTTTTTCACTATCACAATAAATTCAGCATAGTTAGGAGTAATTCATTACCATTTAAAATTGCATACAATGACAATTCAAATACATATTTGTTACCATCGTGTCATTGTCCAACCGATATTTAAGAAACTTTTTCCAGTGATTTGCCTCTATTCCTACTGGCTTACGCTTGAGGTTTTCCTCAAAAGTCAGTTCTTTATCATAAAACTTATGGAACAAATAATTTCTTGCGTTCCTCTAGGAACTTCCTATTCTTTGTACAATTTCCCGCTTTATCCACCCTCTTTTATCATCTTCATAGTGGAAGACTCGCTACAAGAAGTTCAGATCAAAAGACAACATATAATAATTAACCACCTCAAACAGACTTATGTATTATCAGCATACATACTTTATGATATCAACAAATCTCGACAACAAAATTCACAGTAGTCAACTACAAGAAACCTAACATGCACTATCCTTCTCTAATTTACCAGACTAAAACAAATAAAATAGAAAACCAAAGAAATCCACCTACAAAAGGAGAGTTGCATCACCAAAAAAACAGCATCCCCATAGAAAGGAAACAATGAAATAATCTCTCAAGACAAAATTAAAACCACATAAACATTCAAAATATCAAACTTTGGACGGTAACATAAGCAACTTGTGCAAATGTGGTCCAAATTTATTTTCCTCAGACATTTTCATCTAACCGAAAATCATAAATAATAGCTAGTCACTCTCTAATTAATAGCAATACGAGCAGCTGTAACATTATCATGAGGTTTATAAGTTTTATCATTATTATTGTTAGTATTATTAGTACAGTTATTAGTTACATTGTTATAAACTAAGGATAAGTTTAATTGGGGATTAAGCTGTATAATTTAAATAATGCAACTTAAACTATACAAAAAATTCCTTAGATATTTATCAAATATATTATAAAAATCCGTACGGTCGATATCATGTGTGTGCGTCTTAATCTTTCATTCTATTGTTCATTTAATATGTAAAAAAAACAGCAATTTACACCGAACATTGGTACCACCTTACTTTATCAAACAAAAGAGTAAACATTACCTTAACCTGGTCATACGCATGCTCCTTGGAAGCCTTGCTCATTGTCTTCCAACTCTTTGCACAAATTGGTAATTGTTGAAAATCAGACCCCAATGTCCCCAAGAACCCGCTCAATAAGCCCGCTGCCTGACCAACTTGTTGCAACTCTCTGTTATGGTGTAGAACGATCTTCTTTCCAGGAGGAAGTGCTAATGCCTCCTTAACAGTCAGCTCCATAGAAGAGATCACACCATTTTCTAACAGCAATGAACAAACTTCAAATGCTATTTTACTAAGAGAATATAATGCATGGAAAAGAATCATTACATTTACTAAGAAGCAAGCATCAGAAGAATACCTATGACATCAACAACCCAATAATCAGTGTCCTTTTTTTTGCTGTTTGCATTGCCTTGACGTTCAACTTCATGTGCAGCAAACATGTTGTCTAGATGGTCATCAAATGACTCGATCTCATCCGCCTCCGGGTCATAGTCTGCGTCTTCTGAATGGTCATCTACATCTTCATGTGAATCCGGTGGATGCTTTCTATTTGTCGGAGCTTGAGCATCCCCAATGTCACCTGACGAATCCGGCCGTGTTTCATTGCGAGGTGGTCGAAAGGGTATAGCGTTAACACGGGATTGTCGAGCACCGTAGCCTGAACGCGGAGGTGGAGGGGCTCTTGCACGTCGCTGTGCAATTGAAGTATCTGCTCCCGTATCATGCGTTCCATCCGTTTGCTAAGAACAAAGTAGTTAGAACATCAATTTATTTTATTCGATTTTCCCACATTATTTTTTAAATAGGTGTATACGCTAAAAGGCAAATGAACATTTTAAATAACTCTTGCATTAAATAACTCACTGGATTAACGTGGGTTTGACTATTAGGGCCAGCTACAATTCCGGCTGCATTACTAACGGTGTATCGAGGTTTCCTTGGCATTTGATTATTCCTTTAAACAACACAAGGTCATTACAGAACCAGCAATAGAACAACAATGGAATACCAAATAATGCACAATAACTATACCAATTATATCAATCAAGTTTCAAACAACATTTAAGACATTATATAGCAATTTTGTTGCTGAATAATAATAAATAAATGAAATTAAATAATCAATTCAACGTTTGTTATCAACTTTCAAAGGTGGTAATAAAGGAGACAAACTCTGTGGTGTCAAAGACGACATGGCAAAAACTTTTCATCCCCAACAAACATTTGTGTAAGTAAAATGAGAAATTTATGACACCTTAGCAAATCGAGCATTAGAGAAGTAGTTAAATAGAAACTTTTGATATGCAAATATCTATCGTATTAAATTTTTTCCTAAACCAGTCATGCCCAGTGTTGAGGCCGTAATCCAAAGGAAGGGGGTAACACTCATTAAAAATTGATACATATTCAACCTTTCTATAGCAACAACTTTTTCAGGTATCTCTAATTAATTTTGTAACATGTTGCAAACGTCTGATTGGTATGTAACAGGTCTATCTTAAATGTAAAGAAGCAGATCATCAATAACCAAAGGGAGAAAAATTCAGTATCATAACATTTGGGTAGGGGTCGCCAGGGTTTGCATTTTCAAAAATCCAAACAGGATCCACTTTAGAACCAATTTTGGTGTTCGTGAAACCAAACTGGAACCGGATTAAAAAGAGACACCGTTTAAAACGGGTTCGAAGAAACAAAAACCTATTTCATAGCGGCTTGAATATTTAAATCTGGTGTCATTTTTTAACCAGATGTTAAATACAGTTTTTTAATATCGAAATTAAAAATCCGATTTTAAATCTAGTTTTAAAATATCCAAATTTAAAACCTGGTTATATTTTTAACATCAAATTTTAAAACTAGATTTTTTAACCACAAAGCCAGTTTTAATCAAAGTCTGGTTTTCTTATCCCTCCCTGTCCAAACCAGAGGAACAACCTGTAACACCCTAACTACCAAAGCTCACGCTTCCGGCTGCGCGACTCTGATAGCTCAGACATTACGACGACACTTATACTATTTATTACTAAAATATGAGCCTGTTTAAAACTTTTAACCGCAAAACCTCTCCAAAAAAAATACTTTTGCTATACAACGTATATCCATACATACCATACAACTTTAAGAAACTCATAAAGAGTACATCCATATATATACATACATATATATAAATAATATTACAAACATTATCCAATACAATTCCTATCCCTCTTACAGAATATATCAAGGTAAAGGCGAGGGTACAAAAATAATAATCTAAAGCAATACAGAACATCTCAACAACAATTAAATAAGCTCTTCGTAACTTCTGCGCCCATATCCTGAAAGGGGAAAAATGTAGGGGGAGTGAGAACATCATCCTCGAAAGGGTTCTCAGTAGAGGGTTTTTGGGAATTACTGTAATAGGATACGTGAAGATAACCGCACCAGTGATTAATAACCGTCTTATGCCTCCTTTCAAAAACAACAGTTTACAATAAAAGTAAAGTCAGAAATCTTTTCTGAAAGAGGAACCATTCAATTCTCAAAAACTCAAAAGCCTTTCAAAATGTTTTATCTACACTGAACCAAAGTAGCCTTTCATATTTTATTCTCAACTAGAAACACAAAACCGAAATCAACCATCGGTTCATCTCATTCCAACCACGGCCCTAGGCCCAAACAATCCAACCATCAACCAATCACCATAATCCAACAAAGTCCCAGTTACAAACACAGATAGGAAGTTCAAGCACAAACAAACAGTTACAACAAGTAGAACAAGTAGCAGGTAATCACAAGTAATCACATAGGCACACCAAGTACAATATGCACACCCAAACAATGTCACATAAATGCATATGATGCATGCCTGTCCCTAGTGGCTGATGATATCATCTGTCGGTTACCAAGCCAACCCGACGTGTCCGGTAGCTAACCCGGGCACAGTCTCTCTGTTGTGCATTAATATCATTAGAGGGTATCTGCGCCCTGTCGCCATTAGAGGGTATCGGTGCCCTGTCACCCTTACAACCAGAGAGAAAACACAAGCATACTCGCTTACAACTTTCATCTCAGCCATTCGGCTTAAATTCACAAATCATTCAATTGCATACATGCATTTATCTTCAATCATGGATCACCATCTATCTCAGCCACCCGGCTCACGGTTCAATCCAGAACCAACCAATTTATCAATAAATACAGCTCTTCGACTTAAATTCATAATTCATAGCCAGCCATACGTCTTATAACTCATTCGGCAATCAGCCATAAATCAATATCACACACAGCTATTCTGGCTCATAACAAAAACAGTACTTCCATCATTCAACATCATCAAATTCATAAAACCGGCATTTAAGCCATAACTCACAAGCTTCTCGGCAGAGTCCCAAGTCTTTAGGGAAGGTCAAACTATATCAATTCCTTAAAATTCATTGAAACTCTTAAAATCATGGATTCTCGATTCAAGTAAATAAAACTGAATTTATTATGAAACCGAACCATACAAAATCACAAGTTCCAACCCGGTCCAAAAATTAACTCATTTGAAACGGAACCGGTTCATTTGAATCAAACCGCTTTCAAATTTCTTTTTGGAACCCATTTTTTTCCAACTCTTCCAAAATGCCTCAAACTTGATTACTCAATCAAAAGTCTAGGTTCCTTTAAAATTCACTAAAAGCTCCTTTTTATATTAAAATCAATATCAGAGCTTCATTCTTTCCTTCGGTGATTCAAACAGTAAAAATAGTTCAGTTCTAAATAAACCGAACTCAACGTATAAAGTTCGTTAAATAACTTAAGCTTGAAAACATAAATATCCTCTTAATAAATCAAATAATATAATCTCTCAAATCCAACCCTTTTTAAATAACCTTTCAATCAAGACTAAGATTTTATAGAAATTTCGACAGCACCTCCCCTAAAACTTAGACTTTTGCCACCCGGTTCGGGTCCCAACTAAATCGTTTCTCATTCCTTTTCAACAGCTCAAAACCAGAAATCAATCCAAAAGCAAGCTAAATCCAACAGTCGCCTCAGTGACATATCCCGAGGAAAACCATTTCAAAAATCAACTTAATATCAACCGATTTAACTCGTTTCCAAAACTTTATAGAAACGGCTCAATAACAAATCATTTGTCCAAGACCAAGTCATTTGAAGTAAACCAGGCTGAATTCAACAGTGCATTCGACTTTTAATATCATCAAAATAATTAACTCAATTTAAATCAATCCTCAACGGATTAAACTCAGATATCAAAGCTTCAAAGAAATCAACTCCAAAAGCATTTCATTTTACAAATCCACACCACGATCCATTCACCAAAACCAAATAATAATTACATTCATCCAGGACAATCAACAACACATAAGGATTATACAATCACCAAATACATTATCTCACATCAGTATCCATATGTAATAATTCCAATAATAAACTATAGTTTTCAAAAAGCGCCCCTACCTCAAAATGCAATTCCATAGTCCAAACGTGTCACATAATCCTTTCCACCTCGACCCGAGATCAACAATCAAAATCCCGGCAGCCAAAACCTCGGTTCCAAGCCACTTTTGCAACAGCCTCAACAACTCTAATCGCAACATACAACAACCAAAACTCAAACGTACAGCAATTAACGCCACAAACCTCAGCGTATGATAACAGAACAATAACAAAAAGCTTTTTCAAGTCGAAACGCTTACCGAACAAAGAAGGAATGGCTGAACCGAAATAGCGGCAATCTCCGAGCCGGTTTAGCGGCAACTCAGCAGCCACCTCAAGCGACAGCGGTGACAAATTCCGATCACGACAACTGGAACCAACACGCAATGGCTATAATATTCTCGGAATTCAAAAAGGACAGAAACCACAATTAAAACCCTTACTGGCAAACTTTTCCGGCGACGACAGCAGGGTCTCAAGTGGCAGAAACTCAGCCCGAAGCTCCGGTGGTGATCTCAGAAGCCACATAACCACTCCCGGCGGTCAAAAACACAGAGATGCAGCTCCTTTCTCTGGCAGCTTGTACCGCAGCGACCCAGGCAGCGGCATCAACTGAACAGCAACCCCGATGATGGCAGAGGCTCCGACCGCTTCAACAAGGCATGGTAGAGGTAGAAATGGAGTAGTACAGCAACAAAAACCCAACCTCCATCCCTTCTCACTCATCGAGCGCGCTCTCTGTTCTTCGTGGTGCTCAATCGGCGGCAGTGAACTGCGAGGAGGTCAACGGCAGCGACACAAGGCGCGGTGATGACGCAGCTGACGATGGCGGAAGGCACAAACGTCGACGGCTTCTTTGGTGGCGCCAGGGAGCGACGGCGATGCACGAAGCATCTCCAGTGACGGCAACGGCGCGGTGGCGGCTTCCTCACAATAGTGACGGGCTGGGACGAACGGGTCGACGGCGACAGGTCAGACCCGCGTTTCCCCTTCCCGCGGCCGAGCTCTCTCTCACGCTCGTTCTTCCTCTCTCTTCCTCAGCCTGGTTCGGTGGCTTCATGGTGGCAGGGACGGCAGGACGCGGTGGCGCGAGCGGTGGCGTGGCGACGAGGCGACGACAACGCGATGAGCTTCCTTCCACCTCTCCTCTGCCGTAACTCAGTCTTCCTTTCCCTCTCTGCCTCAGTTTCTTTCTTTCATGGAAAATGGGAAGCCGTGTGTGTGTGTGTGTGTTTTGGGGGAAGGGAGGTTTGCGGCTGCTGCTGCAGCTTCTAAGTGGGTGGGTTGTTGATGGGGGAAACGGGTAACGGGTTAGGGTTTCAGGGTTAGGGTTTTATTTTCAAAAAAATTAGAGTTAGGGGCATTTTAGTAATCTTACTTAAAAATAGGGATAATATAGTAATTAGAAATAAATTCTAATTCAACAATGATAATGTATAAAAATACTATTTGCTCATCAATTTCACAAATTACTTTCAATAAAATGCCCAAATCTAAAAATTAGAAATAATATAATCAATTTCTCTATTTTCCAAAATAGCAGTACTAATATTTAAAATATTAGTTACTTAGTCCAAAACATAAAATTCTTATTATTTCACAACTGCTAAATTTATAATTTAAATATAGAAAATAATCCAATAATTGTAAAATCGGATAATAATCATAACTCATCCCAAATCCAATAAATCAAAACTTGCCTTAATTACCTTTAATAAAATAATTTCTGAAATTAAGGCTATAAATAACCATATGATTTGAAACTTGATCATAATAAGACTTTTCAAAGATTTTGGGCCTTACACAACCCAAGCCAACAAAAGAACAACAAAGCTTCTAATTAGCTTAACTTTTTCAGGTGGACAGATTAAAAAAAAAAATAGATCAACATCAACAAAAAGGGACAGCAACATTTCAGATCTCGAGGTAAACAAAAAGCATCAAAGGACGTAAACAAAAAAGTGAGCAGAAAAAAACACAGAGAACAATAGAATCTTCGAGGCAACGGATGAATGAATAACAATAACAAAATCATATCTTGTTCTTAAAGGTAAAAAGACAATCACAATCAACGCAGATTAATAGTTGGAGAAAGAACTAATTTTCAAAATCATATAATCAAAACGCAGATCAACCTCAAGAATTCCAGCAGCAATATGTCAACAATATATCAGATAAGCGAACAAACTGCAATTCAATCTCAAGAATAGCATGATTGTATGATGAACATAATTCTAAACAGCAATGTTTACGCACAATCCAGTTGAATCGGTAAGCACATGGCAGCAAAATCATCATCGATATAGTGGAAAAATAGGATCACACAATCTCATTAATTACAGCAACAACCATAAGTCCATTTTCAATATATAGGTCCAAAATATGAACTTTTCATGTGTCGACTTCAGTAGAGATAGAAAAGTACTGGTCCATTTATAATAACATTATTTTTTTGGGTCTAATTTATTCAGAGTTCAAACAATACAATTTAAATTTGAAAAGGGTTCGAATTCTGGTGTTGGACTGAGGGAGAGTGTGTATGTTCTGTAAGACCAAAAAAAATAGAGAGAGACAAATATATAAAAGACATTAATAGATAAAAATAAATAAGTAAATAAATCGGGAAGGTGAATTTTGGCCACAAAAGTGTTTGCCTCATGTTAATTCGAAGGTGAATGAAGAAATTTGAGAAGTTGGGCCCAAGTGTGTTCGCTCCAAAATCAAATAATTAACCAAAATTATTCAAACTTAGTAAAATTAAAGAGGAAAATGGACCAGAATCTAGAAGAATAGAACTACAACAGGGCAAAAAGAAAAGGGATAGGGGTGCTGCAGCGGCGGTGGATGGGGGACGCAACTACAAGCGGCAGGGGCCAGTGTGCTGGAACTGTGTCGGTTCTCTGTGGAAAGAAGAGAATCTAGCAGCTCCTGCTTGTATTGCTTGTGCTATAACTGCTTGTTCGGCTTGTGTTGAAACTCCGTGAAAAGAAGATAAAAAAATTTTGAATGAACAATTTGGAGAATAAAAATGATAACAACGTGACCCATTCCTTATCTTTGTTGTTTGAAACTATGTTGCAGTAACAACATAAAAATATTACGAAAAAGAGCTAATGCAAAAGACGAAAATCTGTTACTAGGAGAAATCATCATCAAACTAATCATGAATTGAAGGAAGATATAAACAATATAAACTAATTACATGAGAGTGAAAAGGAACAATGATGGAAAATTTATTCACCTTAAGTGGCTTGGCAGAAATTATAGAACCAAAAATCATGGTTTCTTTATCACTTCAACCCTTTGGTTAAATTTAAGAGCCTTCTTCTCAATGATTAAAAGGACATGATTATTGTGCAGAGGAATAAGCTCAGTATTCGTGCAAAATCTATCTAAAATCTAAAATAAGAATTATAAAGTGGTCGAGGGTGAAGGAGGCGCAGAGTAGGTTATGAAGAGGGGAGACACTGAATGCTAAAATATTTGGTGGTTTTTGAAATCCTAACAACTTCATCTCAATCAGATTTTCCGGCTTTTACTTAACTATCTTTTTTTATTTCAAATTTTGCTACAACGTTGGGTGGTTTTTTGAAATTCTAACAACTTCATCTCAATCAGATTTTCCGGCTTTTACTTAACTATCTTATTTGATTTCAAATTTTGCTAAAACGTTGGGTGGTTTTTTGAAATCCTAACAACTTCATCTCAATAAGATTTTTCGGCATTTACTTACAAAGCTTATTTGATTTCAAATTTAAATTTTTTAACTATCTGAGTTGAGTAGCCCATTTCTCCTATTACTTAATGTAACGATTTATTTAATCAAGTTATCCTTCTATTTAATTATTTGTAACTGAAAAAAAAAAGCCTTCTTCTAAATAATAGACCGTAAATCCAGAGAATATAGGCAAATTCGTTTTTTCTTTTACTTATCTTCAAAACAAACTTGATAATATCTTATATTTAAAATGAGTTTGGTCGACTATATAATAACAGATTTCACCTAAGTATTATTGTAAACTCATTATCTCCACTCTTCTTCTTATAAAATTTTGGGTGCCAACAACAGTCGTCTGTGGGTTTCATTAATTTCCACCTACACATTCTTCCAGGTACCACCATTTTCATTGTTAAACACTAATCTCCTTTCCAATTGTTATAATCAAGGTTTTGTTGTACTTAATTTTCCAAGTAGTTCAAAATCTCATTACTAGAGTTATATAACTATTTCCTTTCATTCGTATGACAATATTGCTTGTTTTTTCCTATTAGCTCTGGTTTCGTCTTTAAGATTAATTGCTATGCTCCAAACTAACTCTTTAAACTCTATACCCCAAAACTCGTTAGTTATTAGGTGCTTCACTTAAATTTTTAAATAGGTTTCTTAAATTTCTCCTACACAATAAGAAAACTCCAAATGTATTTAAATTTATCTCATCGTCTCAAAGTTATTATTGCCAAAAAGTTTTAACATGAAAAGCTTTATTGCAATAATGCTAGTCGGTGTGCATGTCATCAGAGAGCTAATCAGTAGAAACATTCAAATAAAAGAATTACAACACAGCAATAACACAACATAGTTTCAAAAGAACATTTAAAACACAGCAACAACACAACACCTATAGGAATATTGAAAACAAAGCAACACAGAAAGAAATATCTAACAGTCAGCATTCTCGGGTGCTCTAAATTGAACGTGTATGCTTAAATTGCCAAAGGGTAAGTTTCACTTGGAAATTCAAAAGCATCCAAACGAAGGAAACTTCAATAACAGCTTAAATCCAAATTGACAAGCCCTTTAAATTTAAGCAACAAGCAACTTGAGAACTAAAGCAAGCTTAACAAGGTTCAGCAATGAACTAAAGCAGTAATTTTTAGATAGTTTAACTAAAATAAAACCAAAATAAAACCAAAATTATAATACGCAACAGGAGTAGATTTAACTAACGATTTAAAATTTCAATCTCAGTAGCACTAACAGAATCATAAAATTGAACATTGCATAAAGGAAAAGATAGAAAAATGTGAATACAGCAGAATACTCAAAGTCAATATACATTTGATTAATCATCTAAGAAACAAAATTAAAAAATTAAAAAAAATTAAAAAAACAAGCAGGACAGAAGAAACGAAGTCTGAAGAACACAATGCCAGAACCAAAAATTAAAAGTTTAAAAAAAATGCCAGAAAATTGAAACCCAGAACTTACCCGCGACGTGAGAGACCCGCGACGTGAGAGACCCGCGACGGTGAGTGAGCAGCGACGGTGAGTGAGCAGCGGTGGCGACTGGCCCACGCGGTGACTGGCCCGCGACGAGCATATACGGTTAAGAAGAGAAGAGTGACGGCAGCTGGGGGAGCTGACAGTGGCTAGTGGGATGGTGGCTGGGGGCTAATGTGGGCGGCGCTCTTTTCTCCCCTAGGTTAAGCAACTAGGGATTTTGGTTTCTATGAGAGAGTGAGACAGATGGAGAGGGGGTCGGGTGATTATGGTATTGGGCGTTTTTTAGGATTCAGAAAATATTTAGGCTCACACTAAGGTTTGGTTTTTTCGATTATTGAACAAAGATGAAGTGAGTTAAATATATAATGGGTTATATTGGCTATGGAGTTATAAATCAGTTTGACATAGTATCAAGTGCATTTTTCTTTTCATTGAGGGTAGGGGTG
>NC_029781.3:14767335-14793831 GCF_000817695.3 Arachis duranensis | reverse complement strand
TAATTTTTAGATTCACAAACATTAAAGTCTTTGTAATTATAAATATATAATAAATATAATTATAAACCAAGTTTTTATCCAAAACATAATTATAAATATTGTTTCCAAAACAAAATAAAGATAATCCAAAACATAATTATAAATATTGTCTCTAAAATAAAATAAATATAATCCAAAATGCTCAATTTTCATCTTCATTCTTTTGTAAGTTGGGTTGGGGGAAGTTGGATTTTGGTAAAAAAAATTGTAAAAATACCCTAGGCTAAAAAAATCTCAAGCCCGGCGGGGAAGCCCGCCCCGCCCCGCCAAAGCCCGCGGTTTAAGCGGTGCGGGTTAGGCGGGCTTTTACTATTTGGTGGTCCCAATTTTCCAGCCCAGCCCACCTTTTTTGGCGGGTTATGCGGGCCGGCCCGGCGGGTTTAGGTCCGTTTGCCACTCCTAATTGAGGGAGATACTAATTATTAATTTAGATATTTTCATGACAAAAAAAAAACTGAAATTATAAAAAAGAATTTATTACTACTTAAGTGTATATTTAGATTGAAATCTGTAGATGAAAAAATTTGATGTTGATTAAAAGTGATTTAGGATTAGCATAATTTATGTTTAGCAAATTTTTATATAAAAATAGATTATAGTAAATTAAATATTGTTTGAATTATTTTACTCAAAATCAATTTTAGATAAAAATTATTAAAATGATAAGTTGTTAAATAGTTATTTGATATTATCTTATCTTTTTATTTCAGGTTTTTAAATTTATTTTATTAATCAAGTTAATAATAAAAATTAATATTTACGTATTAAATTAAAGTTAACATTAAAAATTGACAAAATATTGTTTATATAAAGAACATAAATAATATATGAGTAATATATAAAAATATGCTTTATTAAATTAGATTACTCATGATTTATTTAATATTATTTTAGGTTATAAATTTTGTATTGGTATAATTCTATTGTTAGTTATAATTAATTTTTTATTTATTTTACTCTTTTTAGTAGGGTGAATAATTTATATTATAAAAAAAATTACGATAATAAATATAATATACAACTATTACAATTACAAATTTTAACTGAGCTAAACAAATAATAAAAAAATTGTACATAATTACATATCAAAAATAAAGTATAAAAAAAAAAGAAGACAAGAATTCATATAAGTAAAAAATAAAGATTTCATAAAAAGAAATTATATACACAAAAGACGTCAGTATTAAAGAAATTACGAAAAAAAATAAAGCACAAAGTAAGTAAAAACTAACTATAATAATAATTATAGAACAAAGTAATATTTATAACCCAAAATAATATTAAATAAATCATGAGCAATTTATCAAATATTTTTTATAAATATTTATAACGCAAAATAACTAAGCGTGAGCCCAAATATTTTCTGCATCATCAAAAGAAAACCCAACATATTTATCACTATCAATAACGCATTTTTCTTCATCAACTGATTAATTGTACTTAATCCTGAATAATTGTACTTAATCCTCATACATCATACTCTGCACTTATATGTTACATAAATTGAGTAAAACATGTTATTATTACCAAAAATTTGAGAGACTAATTTAAATAAATAAGTATATAAATATACGTATTAGAAATTTAAAATATTATTTAAATATATGTTCTAAATATTCGAATGACTTAATTAAAGTAAAAACTTAAAGTTTAACTACAAGATATATTCCATTTAATTCAAATTATATTATATTAGATCAACATAATTTGAAAACTAAATTTAAAATAGCACGGTACAAATCCAGCATTTACTTAAAATTTATTTATGTGCGTTTTTTGGTGTACAATAGATATGGACAAAACCTGAATTCTTAAGCCACGAGATAGCATAGAATATAGACGAGGACTTAATAAGTTCCTAGACTTTGCATTTGCGAATGCATCGTCGGATAACATGATAAAGTGTCCATGCCCTCAATGTGGGTTTCAATTTATGCAAATAAGAGAGGATGCATACGACCACCTGTTGATGAAGTCGTTTCCCGCTGGCTATATTTTGTGGTTGCGTCATGGTGAAAAACCAGCTGCGGAGAGCTCTACTTGCACACCGATAGTTGAGAACCCTACCCCCGAGGTGAATCCATATATTCAAATGGTACACGATGCATTTAACTTCACAATGCCTCCTGGAAGTGAGGAGACCACAACAGCGGATCCTATAGAAGACGATGATATAGAGTTGCCGTACTTGTACGATGGTCCAAGTCGCGATGCAAAGGATTTTGCCGATCTTCTTGCGGATGGAGCGGAGGAGTTATATCCCGGCTGCTCGAAATACTCAAAATTATCTTTCCTAGTGAAGCTTTATCACATTAAGTGTATGTGTGGTGTGAGTGACAAGGCTATGTCGATGATTCTGGACTTATTGCGGGATGCATTTGAGCAAGCCAAATTCCCGTCCACTTTGTATGAAGCAAAGAAAACTATCCGAAAGTTAAGGATTGAGTACAAAAAGGTAGATGCATGCCCGAATGATTGCATGTTGTATCGGGGTGAGGATGAGAACGCGACGAAATGCAAGAAGTGTGGGACTTCACGATGGAAGCAGAAGACGCGAAAGGGTTCCGTTACAAAACTAAAAATACCTGTCAGAAAAAATGGAAAGCCTCTCCCAGCGAAGACTCTCCGTTACTTTCCTCTGATACCACGACTGCAACGGTTATTCATGTGTAGCAAAACTTCATCTGACATGTTATGGCATAAAGAGGCAGATAATAACGATGGGTACCTGAGGCATCCAAGGGACGCTGAAGCATGGAAAGACTTTGATGCAAAGTATCCTGACTTTTCCAACGATGCTCGCAGTGTTCGCTTAGCCTTAGCAAGTGACGGTTTTAATCCTTTCAGAAACATGAGTACCACGTATTCTGTTTGGCCTGTAATTCTTATTCCGTACAATCTTCCTCCTTGGCTATGCATGAAATAGTCATCTTTTATTCTATCTATGATTATTCCTGGTCCTAAAATGCTGGGTAACGACATTAATGTTTTTTTGGAGCCCCTGGTGGATGAGTTGAAGCAATTCTAGGATGGTGTTGAAACTTATGATGCTAATAAGGGGACCACTTTCAAGATGCGTGCAGTGCTAATGTGGACTATTAGCGATTTTCCAGGGTTGGGAAATTTATCTGGGTGGAACACGTACAGTGGGTTAGCTTGTCCCACGTGTAACGTGGACGCTAAGGCTCAGCGACTAACATTCAGTCAAAAATGGTGTTACACGGGCCATCGCCGCTTCTTGAACCAGGGCCATAAATATAGAGTAGACCGGAAAAGATTTGACGGACAAGTAGAAAGCAGAGATCCACCTATGAAGTATTATGAAACAGATGTCTTAATGCAGCAGTCTAACTTGCAAGTATCGTTTGGGAAGAACCCAACTCTGACAGCCAAAAGAAGACGCATTGGTGAAGATGCAAATCAAGATGACTCGGTTTGGAAAAAGAGGAGTGTGTTCTTTGAACTCCCGTACTGGAAGGATCACATGCTGCGTCATAACCTTGACGTGATGCACATAGAGAAGAACATTTGTGACAATCTGGTCTACACTATTTTAAACGACAGTGTCAAATCAAAAGATAATCTTAAAGCTCGCAAAGATTTACAAAGCATGGGCATAAGGCCTGAATTATGGCCGGACGAAGGTGGTAAATACCGTTCAGCAATCTTCACAATGTCGAATCCACAGAATGATGTATTCCTAAAGACTCTACAGAACATGGTCTTTCCAGATGGTTACTCGAGCAATATTGCTCGTTGTGTTGACATCCGGCAGCGCAAGTTGTATGGGTTGAAGAGTCACGACTGCCACATTCTAATGGAACAATTACTTCCAATTTGGTGAAAAATGCATTGCCAAATCCGGTATCGAATGTGATTGCTTCTCTGTCCTTATTTTTCCGAGAACTCTGTGGAAAAGCTGTAAATCCTATGCAGCTTGGTGCCCTTCAGGATCATGTTGTGCAAACTCTGTGTCAGATGGAAATGATATTTCCTCCGTCCTTCTTCACTGTCATGGTTCACCTTACGGTGCACCTGGTTGATGAACTAAAAATTGGTGGCCCGGTACATTATCGGTGGATGTATCCAATAGAAAGGTTAGCGTGCTAATAAACGCATTTAAGAATTCTATTTCCAATTTTGTTACGTATATACTAAACATTATGTCCTCGTTATGTAAAAGGTACTTGGGACGATTGAAGCAATACGTGCGTAACAGGGCACAAGCTGAAGGCTCAATTGCGGAGGGCTATTTATCCGAGGAGATTTTGACATTCTGCTCCAAATATTTGGATAATACTGAGACTAGAATCAACCGTCCAGCTCGAGTTGATGATCGACCTGTTGATATTACAAACAATACAGGATGTACTATGTTTCCTGTAATTGGAAAAGCTTCAGGGGCTGTATCACATTTTGCACTGACCCCAATGGAAAGAGATCAGGCACATCGTCATGTGCTAGTCAATTGTGAGGCCGTCGCTCCATTTATTGAGTAAGTATGCACATCACATCATTAAGCACGATCATAACTAATTTCAAACACTTAGTCGTTGGACTAATTTCTTGTTATGTCGTAAAGTAAATTTAGGTCAGAAACCAAGCTAAAAATTACGGGATCAAACAAGGTCGCACTCTAGGATAGACCGTGTTGTGCATGCAGAATTTCCTCGCCGGTTCAAGCGTGAGGTTCGTAGAAATTTAAGCTGACCAACTTATTTGTGTCCTAGAATTATTTCTTGTGAAACCCAATTTTCACTACGAACAAACTCTATTTTATGGTGCTAGGTTCCAATGGACAGTACCGTACATTCGAAAGAAATGAAGTTGCTGGCATGTGGTCCCATGCTTCAGGCGAGCCGGTTTGGGGCATATAACGTCAATGGGTACAAGTTTAGAACTATCACAAAAGAAGACGGGCTGAAAACACAAAATAGTGGAGTTTATGTCTCATCCAATACAAGAAGTTATGCCAGCATGCGTGACAACAGAGTGGCTGTTGGTAGTGTTCCATATTATGGAAAAATTGTGGACATCATCGAATTGAACTACAGCTGCCATTTCACAGTGGTTTTGTTCAAATGTATTTGGGCTGATACAACTACGAGCAGAGGAATGAAAGAAGACCATCTGGGCCTTACCAGCATTAATTTCGCTCATCCAATTCACACCGGTGATCGAGAAGAGGATGAACCATACATATTGGCATCAGAAGCTCAGCTTGTGTACTATGTACGTGATGAAGTAGATCAAGAATGGAGTGTAGTGGTTCATGTAAAACCACGAGACTTGTATGACATGGGAGGAGAGAATGAGGATGTTGAAGCTGCTTTTTCTCCTCAGCCTGGGTTGAACATGTCAGCAGCGGGTGACATCAGTGATTTACAGTTGACAATGAACGATGATATAGAAGACCCAGTAGCAGATGTTTCTGATAACATAAATTATGTGCCATAGTGAAAATATGACAAAACATGTGCAACATTTTTAGAGTATCTATGTGTTTTTGATAAGTTTAACAGTGTTTATGATGTACGCAGTTTGCTGGTTACATTACTATCTGTTTTTTCGTATTTGAATTAAGTTTTCATTACAAGTTGATTTTCATGAATGCCACCCGTGTCTCATTTTTTCCAACGATTTTTGCTTTCAAAATTTAGTTGTCAAGGCTTTGTTGTTCTCATCATCATTGTTTTTGTTCTTAACCTCCAATAAAAAAAATTATGACATCAAGTAAATTATCTTGAATTACAATGTTGTTATCATTGACAAATATAGTTAATATAAAATGGTGTTGTAACAGGAGAAATGAAAACGGAAGATTTCTCATCATGCTGTGCAAGCACAACATTTGCTAACAAAATGGCTTTGGCCTCTCCATTCTCTTTATTGGAACATGCAACTACGGTTGCCAGAGACATATGGTCACGTAAGTTGAATGTTAGGTCTTGGTTGGAGGCTTTATCGGGTCGATCTTATTCTAATGAATATTTGGAAACGGCGAACGAAGCTACTGTGCAGGTATGTTCATTAGCTGTACCCTTAAACACTTGAGTTAAACATTATTTGAAAAATAAAACTTTTAAGTTGCTATATGCTTATGACATTTATCCAGTGATAGTTGTTCCGTTCATGCCAAAATTTGTAGGAACTTCATGAATGGGGATCAAGGTACGAGGAGAAATTTGGATATGTTTTTGTGACATTTGTAGCTGGTAGGACATCTGAAGACATACTTGCTGAATTAAAGGTATTTCAATAAATTTCTAGCACAGAAAGTGAATTACAAAGACACAATATGCTTTACAAAATAGACCATCTACTATACATTTTATTATGGTGCAGATGCGCTTTAATAACTCGCATGGTGTTGAGTTGGAGATTGCTTCAAAAGAGGAATTGAAGTATATAGAACGTGCTATTAGAGAGCTTCTTTCCAAGAAATTTGTCCAAACTACTGACGAAGGATACGGTAATAATTAATTTTGTATTTGTTAGTTTTGAAAGTCCTCTTTCCATAATTCCAAAAAATTTTTTCCTTAATAACTAGAATGACTAGGAAGTATTCATTATCTTTTAAGTAGATTAATATGTTGTTGGTTGCATGTTCATATATTCAGTGTCACCTGAATATTCAGGCGAAATAGTTGCTGACACTCTAGATTGAGCAGACACTGATTCAGAAGATGATTTAGATGCTATCTCCTCCGGTGAAAATGACATCTCCAGGGATGTTGAGCTTAATAGGGTTCCAGAAGAAGACAATGAAACTTTAAACACCCAACATAGAGAAGATGCCGTACATGCTGCAAAAAGGGGTTTCGATATCAACAAGCTGCCATGGTTTGAAGATGAGTTATCGGATCCGGTATCACGTTCGTGCAGCGCTTTTTTGACAGAGTATTTCTGGCCAGGTCAATACGATGTTGATGGGAAAATTTGACTCAAAACTTTTTTGTCTACTTTAGTAACTCTGATTTTTATGCTCTATTGAACTTTGTTTTGAGTTAGTGAATTCGGACGTTTACTTGATTTTTATGGTACCAGTTATGGTTAAATACAAACTCAGAATGGCTGATACTACAAGAGAAAACATGACTCGTAAATTCAGTTTTAGTTATCCATGTATAGATTTGTTTTTAAGTAATGAATTATTTTTTATTTAACACAAAATTGAAAATTCATTTAATGCATTAATAAAGTTGCAGTATTTGAACCTTATTTTTCCATTAAAAAAATAGCGAGGATTAGAACAATTATAAGAAGGCAATAATGTTTATACAAAAAAAATTCAACTTAAAAAAATTTTGCAGCGGTTCGAAAAAAACCGCTGCAAAACGAATATCAATGTTTTCAGCCACTGGACATTTAGCAGGGGTTACAGAAAAACCGCTACAAAATGACATTATTTAGCAGCGTCCCCTCAAACCGCTATAAAATCCGCTACAAAACGGTATATTTCGCAACGGTTACCAAAAAAACGCTGCAAAATATGCTCATTTGGTAGCGTCTCCTAAAACCGCTACAAGAACTGCTGGCATATTGTATTTAGCAGCGGTTTAGTAAAACCGCTACTAAATAACCGCTGCTATCTGCCGGTTTTCTTGTAGTGAATCTGCAGGTTTTGGTGGGGTGGGGCGGACTTTTTCGGCAGATCCGTCATGTTCTAATAAGATATAATTTGGATTATATTCTATATTTGATTGATTAGAGACTTAAAGATGTTTAATTATATGTTTTGGACAATGTTTATTTTATTTTTTATAACGTTGGTTTTATTATTGTTTCAAAAAATTTTATTGATGATTATATTTATTACATATTTAGAATTATTAAGACTTTAATATTTGTGAATTTAAAAATTATAATTTCTTTATATTTTTAAAAATTATAAATTTATTAAAATAAATATAAAATTATATATATTATTTAATATTTAATAATTTATTAATTAAAAAAAATTGACGAACTTAGTCCGTCAACCCAAAAAAAATTCGAAATCACTTCGTTAGGGGAAATAGAGCGAGGCAGACTAGTCCATTTATCACCCCTAGATAAAAATCGAGGGGATGCCTTCGCCTGTTGTGGAGACTCGTTAGTCGTTACCATTCCAAAACCTAATGGGTACAAACGATGGACCGAAACAAACTCCCATCATCTTCATCACAAGATGACTTATTATTATGACACACATCACTAATGATTTGTACTTTTGATATTTTTACATAAAGTTACGTACGTACTTAGACAGGAAATCCAAAATATACACACACCGTCTCACATCATAATTAATTATGCTTATTTATTTTCGACATTCCAACATGACAATAATAAGTAGCTATTATTAGAAGACTAGATTCTTCTTCGATTTTATTTTCAACGTTAACTCAGCACTGGATCTTGGACCTAACAGCTTCTTCAACAGTGAGAAAGACCCTGCCATTGATTTTGTTGACAAAGTTTGATACCTTTAGCTTGTGAATCACTTGCCACCTTGGGTTCGCAATGGCTAACTGGTGAGACACCATATATACATAATACGTCAAAGGCAATGATTTCAAATATTAATTAAGAATTTATGAAATGGCGATGGTAGCTTTTTAGATAGCTTAATTATTAGCTTAAGTAAGAAAATAGAAGCCATGTTACCTGCTTCCTATGTGAGGACAAACTCTTGTGCAGTTCCTCAAGAGCAGCAATTCCAGATGTGTCAATGTTCACCAAATCTGCATGATATATTATATATAGAAATGGATCAATCATACTAGCAAAAAAGGTAATGAATTTATCTTATTAAAGTATTAGCTTGCGATTCAAACATTATATTATCTCATCATTCTGTTAATTAGTTAGGGTTTTCCACTGTATGTAGTGCAGTAAGTATATATCTAAGATATTTTGTTAATGGATTTTATTTTAGAGCAATGCTAGGGCCAGCAATTTTTGTGATTGTTAGCCATCAACTAGTCATCAATGATGATTTGATAGTGTGAGATTGGTATGAGATTTCATCCAATGGCTCACCTTCCCCTACTGGTTACATGCTGGCCAAAATTCAATAAAACTGCTGGCCCCTAGACTTTTCTTTTATTTTATTTTGTTAAAATAATGGCTGGATAGTTATTTAGAAGCAGAGAGAGTAGATGGACATGTACATTCCGAATATTAATACTCTCCCCATTTTGGAATAGAAAAAATATATTATTATGGATATTTTTGTATTTTTTCTTTTAGTTATTTATATTTTAATAAAATTTAATAATTATTTTAATACTTGTGCAAAACTAATAAATCTAGTTTATAAAATGAAGAATGTCTTGATAAACTATATAAAGATTTTATTTACCTTTAAGAGATGTGAAACATACATGTAATATATCTTCTTTATAAAATAACAATGTATCTAGACTTTATTTAGAGCATAAACATTTATAAGTAGATGATTGGGAATGAATCTTCTCAATTGTTAAAAAAATTGATGGAGTAAAGTGTGATCAGAATTTTTTATTATTCTTTTTTTCATGTTTTCTTTTTGTTCTATTATAAAATTAATAGTAAGAAATCACACTTTATTCCTTTAATTGTTAAAAAAAATTAAGAAAATCCATTTCTATTGATGACTTAATAATATTCGATCGAATATATTGTAATACTATTAGAATTGAGATTAAAAAGGTTTAATTCAACTCCACAAATTAGTTTAGAATAAGAGATGTCTTTTACTGATCAATGAATTATAACTCAAATAATATAGTCTTTTCATACTTGTCTAAAAGATAGCGAGTTCGAATTAGAAATTTTATATTATGTTGAGAGATAATAACAAATGTATAAAACTTTTTTTTCTAGAAAGATTTTTAATTATGAGAAATGTTTAAAGAGGGTTAAAATTTATTGTTTAAATTTATTATTTTTAGTTATCAACCCAATTCTTTTAGTCTAATAATTTAATAATATATTTTTATCCTAAATTTTAAATATTGATGACTAATTGATGACCAAAACTAATAAATTCTGATAATCTTTCAACATTCTTCCTAATTATTTCTTTGAGTTCTAATTTGTATGAGTTAAATCTAAAACTTACTGGACATGTCAAGGATTACGAATTGAATTTGGCTTATTGCATTTCCCTTGTCATCCATCGATTCTTCTTCCTCACTGACCCATTTCATGATCCTTCAAACCAAAATTCCAATATTATTATTAAGCTATAATAATTAATTAAATATATGGTAGCAAATGAAATTAATAATGAGTAAAATACCTTTCTCTAACGAAAGTGGCATTTGCAAAGCAAAGCAAGGCAGACTTGAGACGTATAATGAGAAGGCCAGGGATCTTAACAGCCATTGGATACTGATTAACATCACCGAACAAATCGGTTCCCGGTAATTTTCCTAGAGTTTCTGTCCCTGGTCGTATTGATATCACAATTATCTTTGAAAACGATACTGCCACCTGCCAATTAGTTAATTCATTTATTAATTAGCACAATCAATATTATTGTTACATCACATGTTTATTATTTCACCTTTTATTTATTAATTAAATATGTGTAATAATAATATATGTGATTAGCGAAGATATATAGTAAAATTAAAGTTTTATTTTCTTGATAAATAGTTTGTGATAAATTCTTAGGAATAAAAAAATTATTTATAAATATATATTATTATTGTTTGACATAGCTAGTAAAGCTACTTGCAGAAAATTAGTTACTAAATTATTAACTCAGCCGTATGCCTGTATCAAAATTATTATTATACACTTGTTATAGATATTAAGGATGGAAATAAACTTTTTTCTGCCGAAATATATTAGTTGAATTTTTTTTCGTCTGTTGAGTATATATCTTCATTAGATACAATAATTTACGATTATATTACGTATATGCTAAAATTAGCCATCAAAATTAGTTATTAGTATAAAATACATATTAAAATATAAAATACATATTAAAAATAAAGTAAATAACACATATATTTATACACAAATATACGATATTGATTTTTGTAGCTAATTTTAATGTACAAATAATATTTTTAAATTTTAAATCATTTATTTTTTTTCAACTTAAGTTTTTAGAACTTGTTTGGAAACTAAGGATCAGAATTCATTTTAAAATTTAATTTTTTTTCTTGTTTTAAAACAAACAAAAGTTAATAATTTCAATTCCAATGAGAATTTTAATTCTCATATTTACTCTATTTATAAATCAGACTATTTTTCGTCTGGTTTTCAATTCCATTCTCATAGTTATAATTTTGAAAATTCAAAAAATTTAAAATATTCTTACAAAAGTATTCAATCTTTTTTAAGTTAAGGACAAATTAGTAAACATCAAAATCAATAAGAATGAAATTCTATCAAAGTTATGTATCATTTCAAATTATAGATTTGAATTAAAAATAGAATTGAATTCTTTTTTTAATAAAATTAAAATTCTTTTCTCTTAAAATAAATTTTTTAAACACACTCTTATATAGTATAAAAAATTCTATAATTTAGAAGTCTAAAATTCAATTCTTATTAATCTTCAAATAAATAAGTTTAGTATAAAACTAATAAAAAAAGAAATAAAGCTTATCCAAAAACAATCATGTAAATTCAAAAATGACAAACTTCTAACAACTTAAGAAAACGTCGAAAGAAATAGTTTCATGACATTCATAAAAATATTCTTTAACAAAACACTTGTAAAGAAAAAGAAAAAGAAAAAGAAAAGCAGCAATATTATATTGTTATTAGTATTATGGTCTTGTTAATGGGAATCTTGTGCAAGTGTGAGGATGCTCGAATAATTAATTATAAAAATTATGTCATTTTAAGTGATTATAATTAAACCTAGGTAGGAACATCATCCCCAAATGGAGAATAATATTCACGTTGGCGTTAGTTTTCAACATCAAAGAGTGTCCAAATCTCAGGTAGTGGAGTTTTTCAACGCAGCATATATAGCATTTTTGCATCATACTTGGTCCAAAAACATAGGTGGGGTGGTGTTGTGCTTATTAAATGGAAAATCGGGGAAGATTACATAGTTGAAATTCTTTCCTTATTTTGGCCAGACATAACAGATTCCTAAATAATAGAAACCACTGAATTTGATTACGAATACGAAGGAAAAAAAGAAACCACTTAATTTCAAGCCAATTGGAGTAATAGACTAATAGGTTATCCACTCGTTTGTGTCCACCAATGGATGAAAAGGAATTGAAAAAACATATTGCGTTTCATGATTATTTTCAAGGGTGGAAACTCATGTGGTGCAGTCGACTTTACGTGAAGTTGATAGCTAAGGGTCGTTAGATAATTTGACTGATTTGAATAAATTTTCATCTAACGGCTCTCCATTATCAATTTCACATGCGACTGCACTTGAGTTTTCACTATTTTCAATAGTAACTAAATTAGGAAACTTTTTTGGATGAAGAGTAAATTTAGACGAAAAGTAACTATTATAACTAAAGTTTTTAGGAGAGTGTGTATTGAATATTATGTCTTTATTTTTTTAATTTTTTATTATAAAAAAATCTTTACCCTTTACCTAAATTCACTCTTTATTATAGTATTATCTATTAAACTAATGTAATTCTGATTTGATAACAATCAGCTAGGTATTTAAAGTATCATTATCTTTTATCTTTAGTTTATTTTTTATGATGGAAGGATATCATGAACATTATTTGAAATATAATTCTTTCAACGAAAAAGAGAAAAATATATAATTATAATTAGTGGATTAGCACTACTGGATTAATTATTAAAATATTTTAATCAAATAGTAAGTTTAACTAGAGTTTAATTCTTGTGCACTTTTTAGATAAATTTTTTATACTATCACTTAATAATTAGATGGTACAAGATAAATAAAAGTGATTATTTTTTAAAATAATGAGTGTACAACTTAATTAATTTTCTTATGTATTTATGTATAATTAAATATTAATATAAAAGAAATTTCACCCGTAATACATAAATGTTACACTACGAGTATTTAGTTTTCAATTAAACAATAATTATATGTTATTTATGTGATTTCCCTTATCATAAAGCCTGAAAACTAATTAAATACATAACTAGATATTGAAATAACTCAAATAAATTTTTTCAATGAACTCCCTATTTTTAAAAAAAAATAAATTTTCAAATTAATTAATTTATTATAATTGATTTTAAGTTAAGTATTTATAAAATTTATATAAATATTTCAAAACTAACTTTTAGTCCAAAAAAAAAGAAGCTAAGAATTAGCTAACAAGTGAGTAATTGTTCAGTACATATATAAAATTGAATTTTTTTAATACATTTAATATATTGAGAGTGTATTTAAAGTATAAAGAAAGGTTAAATTTTCAATAAAATCTTTATTAGTATATTTCTTTTTAAACATTTTTAGAGACACTTGTTCACTAAAAAACCACTGATACATGTGCACCAATAAATGTGGGACACTAAAAATAGTCAAGAGAAATATAATTATAGGAGCAAACTAAATTATTTGTTGAATGTTATTGATTCTTATAGTATTACATTAACGATTTAGCTATCATATATTTTAAGGGTATATTTTAGAAGTATGATAATAGAAATTTTTAAATTTTTAATAAAATATCTTTTTATAATATTTTTAAAATATACTTTTATGACACATATTAAAAATAAATTTACTTTACTAATATATCAAACAATGAATAATAATAGAAACATGAAAAGTACACATCAATAGTCAAAGCATGTAGAAGTGAGAATAATGATTAAGGTAGAGTATTATTCTGGTTTTTAATATTTTATTAATAAATTTTATTTTAGTTTTTACATGAATAATTAATATATTTAAAAATTAATATAATATTCGATTTTAATAGATAAATATAATTGACTTATTAATAATCTAATATAAAAAGCTTTTTGTTAAATGTTTAAATTAAATTTAATAATAAAATAATATTTAATCCATTTTTTTTAAATTAAAATATAATAATATTTAAAATATTAAAAATCAAATTTTAAATTAAAATTTGACTTAAACATAAAAAAAACAAAATAATAATTTACCCTAACTATTATTATTTGATTACCGCAACAAGAAGACCAATCTCCACAGATGCAAAGAGTACACCAACGAAGGCACTAAGACAAGCAAGAAAGTCAAACTTATCAAGCTTCCATATTCTGAGAGCTTCATTGATATCTATGAGGCCTGGCAGTGCAGAAAGGATGACCGAAGCAAGAATGGCAGTTGGTGTGTAATACAAAAGCTTTGTCATGAACTGCAACGATATCAACACTGTCATTCCCATCACTATGTTTGACACCAATGTTTCACATCCAGCTGCATAATTCACCGCCGTTCGGGAGAATGAACCTGCAATTAATTAATTAATTAACTCAATTGGTTAATGCAAGTAGTGCGTGTTATTTAGGGTTGGCAGCTAGGTAGGTTTGGACTCTATCCTAATTCTACTAGTGTGTTGAAAATTTTATTAAAATTTTATTCTACTCTATTCGCGAGTTGAGAATTTTTTAATTTTAACTCTACTCGCACCCTAAAGTTTTAAACCCTATCCTACTCTATTTTACCCGCAGAAATATCAAAAATTTTTAAAGTAAATATAAAATTCAATCATTTTGAATTTTATACATATTAATAACATAAAAAATAAAAAATTAATACTCTAAATTACTAAATTAACTAATTAATTTAATAATTATTCATCTATTATAAATCATTACATAAGAGAAATTGTGAATTCAACTCTCACTTATTTTACTATATATCTAATTTTTATAAAATATATATTAACTTAAAATAACCAAATAAATTATNAAAACAAGTGATTATTAGTTCGAAGTAGACTTATCTTTTTAAATAATTTAAATTATTGATATAAAATATAATAAATAAAAAATTAAGAGTTATTTAATTAATAAAAAATACAACAATCTTTTAAGAATGAGTCATATATTTATATACGTTGTTTCAAATTATTTTTTTAATAAAATTTATGTTAGTATTTAAACTTTGCATAATATAATAATTAAAATATTATTTCACAATAGATCATCAAACTTTAGTGATATAAAAAATTAGCCATTACATCCTATTATATTTTTTATAAACATTTGACAGTACTTTTTAATTTGATAATATATTTTTTTTTACTTTGTCAAAATAAAAGTGTTACAAATAGTAAAAAAGAGCAAATTTAATAATAAAATAAAAAATAATTAAAATATAAATTTTGTTACTAATTTTAAAAATTTCGACCTAAAATTAAACTAATAGACCAAACTGAACCTAAACCAAACTCAAATCGAATCCAAGGCCCAATTTATTAAACAGAGAACGGGCTCTCTTGCTTTCATTTTCAGCACCGAGAGTTACGTGAGGGAGAGAGAATCAGGAGAGAAAAACCTAACGTTCCCGAAAATTCAATTATCCGTAACTTTTGATCCGAAATTTCGATTGACGAGTCGTTAGCGACTACATGTTTGTCTCGAAATTCTCTTCAATTCTATCGGAATAAAGTGGTAAGAAATTGGCGTTTCTTTTTCAGTTCTCCCTCTCCTCAATTTCGTAATTTTAGGGTTTGGGTATTGAAGAATTGAATGATTTTGATGGTTTAGGTGAACTCTAACAGCGGATAATCACTGGGTTTTGTCCAATAAATCTGTGGATATGGTAAGAAACTGTTAAACCCTTGTGAATCATTGAATCAGTGAACCCTATTATGATTATAGTGATATTGTTTGAATTAGTTTGTATTCTTGTTGATTTAAAGTTCAATTGGGCGGTTTGAAACGAAATCTGCGTGATTAAATTTAAGGAGTTGACGTTTGGAAGCTTGGAGCCTGTGAAAGGAGAGGTTTTTGGGGAGTTCCAAGCTTAGGGAGAAATCGACTAAGGTATGGTTTTGGTTTCTCGTAGATAATATTTAATGTTTCGTGAAAACATAGGCTAGAAGACCATAAGATAAGCTGAATGATATGGAAGGTTGAGGTTTAATGACTCATTGTTAGAAATTATTGAGTGGGTGGTTGAAATGCATGAAGATTAATTATTAATGATTGTGAATAATGATGATAAAAATAATTGATGATTGATGAATGATATTGAATTATAATGATGAGCTTTGAAATGAATAATGAATGTGATAAATAATATTGATAGTAAATGATGATTAGGATAGGTTGTGAAGATTTGTTGAAAATATATATGTGTGTGTGTGAATGATTGAGTGGTTTGGATGGGACCCAAGAAGAGTGGCAAAATCCAAGTTTCAAGAGAGGTGCTGTTGAAATTTTATGAGAATTTTTGGGAAGTTTTGTATTAGTTAATTTGGATGGAAGAATAGTTTATCTGATTAAGATTGAATGAATGTATATTTGAAATGTCTGGGCAGTAGCAAGGATTGTGGTTCGTCCGGCTTGCTCTAGGTTGAGCTTATAAACACCCACCTGGGTAGTAACAGCAGTAGTGGTTATTCCACTTGCTCTGAGTTGAGCGGGTAGTAACAAGGGATATTGTGGCTTAGCCTTGCTTGCTCTGCGGAGGGTGTTTTTATCCACGGTTAGCTACCAGGACATGTCAGGATTGGCTATATAACCAACAGATGATATTATCAGCCATAGGGCAGACATACATCATATGCATATGTGTGTTTTGTTTGATTGTGCATTAATTGAGCTTGCCTATGTGATTATTATGCTTACCTATTATATTTGCTACCTGCTGTATCTATATCCTACTTGTGTTTACTTTGTCTGTATTGTTTGTCTGTGCACCAGAGTATTGGAGGACTAGAGGAAGGCGGAAATTAGGGTTTAAGTTAGAAAGGAATTAGAAATAAGAACCTTTAATAACCTACCCTATTTATGGCTTTCAATTTAAAAACTTTAATATTTAAATCTGAGTGTCGAAATTCTAGGAATGCCTCTGCCTTTTCCGAGACCGTATATATTATGTATGTGGGCACCACTATACCATGTTGAGAACCTCCGGTTCTCATTCCATTTCTATGTTGTTGTTTTTAGATGCAGGTCGAGATGCTGAGCATCTGGAGTTTCCTGTGCAAGCGAAGTTTGTTTATTTTGGGATATTGTATTTTATACTTATGCTATGTATATATGTTTATGGAATCTTCACATGTATATTTTGTGTTTTGTCCCTCCTAGAGATTGACTTGGAGATACAGGTGTATATTTTGTAGTTTGAGTTTTATTTTAGGTTGTATATAAATATATAACTATATACTCTGAATGGCCTTAGCTTCGCAGGTTGAGTCTGGAGCTTGATATCTGTGTTTTGGGACTCTGATATGTATATTACGTACTCAACTTTCTTTGATCTTATCCATTCTGTTTACGCTTATACGTACGAGTGTGATATGATTTTCTGTTTTCGCTTTTGATTAGCTTATTCTTCAAGGCTCCTCGTTATAAAATTATTTTCAACTATATTTATTTAAGTCTTTCTTTTAGAGGTCATAATATCTCGCCACCTCTGCTTTACGACTTAAGCGTAAGGCTCCGTGTGGTAGGGTGTTACATACATACACATAGAGAGAGAGAGAGAGAGAGAGAGAGAGAGACGGGCTCCAATAGATTCAGCCGAGATGACGATGGAGCAACCTTCTGCGGCGGCGATGCAACAGTTCTGAACAAACCTTCGTGCGACGTTGATGAGAAGATGATCGAGGAGAAACGAGCATACCTTTTACGGGCAACAACGGCACCATAGTCTATTTCCACTGGCGATGAAGTACCCTCTATTAGAGGAGAAGAGTTTGGCAATAGAATGGTGACTAAATTTCACAAAGGGTTTCGAACGTTAATGTTAGATTCTAGGTTCACAGTAAAAGAGAAAGGGAGAGAGGAGAAATAGGTAACTAGATCTGATTTTTTAAAATATATATAAGAAAAGAGCATCTGATTATTTTTAATATATATACTTGAATCGATAATTCTAAAAAAATATGGTCAATTCTAATAATTTATCAATTAACTGTCGATTGGCCGATTATTAAATCGATTTTTCACAAGACAGCTTTTATGTTAGTATGATGATAACATTTTTTTTCGCTTTGCAAAATAAAAGTGTTGATAAATAGTAAAAAAGTGCGAACTTAATTTTAACTATATCTTTTAAGTGTTTTCAAAATTTCATAGCCACTCTAATTATCATAAAAGGGACCAGTATAATTATTCATATAGTACATAAATATTACTCAATATTCAAATATAAATTAAATATTTAAAATATTTAAAATTTAAAAGTTTTTATATACATAATTTTCGTTGAATAATTTATTTCTGCTATATAATATGTAATATATTATACAATTTATTTAAGTATAAAAAAATCGAGAGGATGAAGCATAATATACATAAAAAAAATTAAAATTAGTAAAATATTGGAATATTAGAAAAAAATATTAAAAAATTATTAAAATTTATTATTTTTGGACATCACTTTTAGAATATCAACTCAATTCTTTTAGTTTAATAATCCAACAATATTTTTTAATCTATACTTTTTAACTATTATTATTATTTTTATTCCAACTTCATTTATTCATATATGACTCATATTCAACTTCATCTCACATCCAATTATTCAAACTTAACAAACAATTCTATTATTGACATTTGAGCTTGAGTTTGTTGATAAATCGAAAATATTTTTTATATATTTGTTCTATCAATTATGTGCGCTGTCTGAAACCATATTAACCTACTAAATATTATAATTGGATTCCTATATAAAATATTATTCACCCTATTTAAAATATAATTTTGTATGCTTTGATAAAAATTTCTTTGTAATTCTACACACGTTATAGTGCATGAAATACTAAACGAAAATAAATATAATCAGAGATCAAACATATACATTCATGTGTATTTGATATAATCTAACCATTATATTGTACTTGTAATTAATAAATTTGTACTAACTTCCATTGTTTTTTTCTTTAGCTTAAATAACGACTCACAGTGAGATCACAATATTTGAGAAGCAATATGTTTAGTCCTATTTATAACCAAGTGTTTGTTTTAAAATTATAAAAACAATTTTTGCAACTTGCAAAATTTCAAAAGAAATTTAAAAAAAATTCACAATCTACGAAATGGACAAAGCAAAAAAGCACTTGTTTTTCGCTATGTATGTGCAAAAATCATACAGAAAAAATGGGTTGCTTTTCACAACGTATGAAAGTAATTTCATATCAAATAATGGCGTTTTTCACAATTTGCAAAAAGAGTGGTGGCCCATATACGTATTTCACTCTTGACCTATTTTGAAGGAAATCACTAATTTTAAGTTAATATAAAAGTTTTTGAGTATCAAAAATTATTGTCATATTATATTTTTTGATTATTTATGAAAAATGACAGGAAACTAATTTTAAGTAGTTAATATTAGCCAATTTTTTTTATTGAAAAAATTTTTTAATATTTATTTTGTGAGAATTTAAGGTATAAAATTTAAAATTTATAGTTTATGATTTAAAATTTAGGATTTAAAATGAAAAGATATTGGTAAATATTGAGTAACATTCAAAATTGACTTTGCCATCATAATATTAGCCAAGGCTTTTCTAAAATTTAATAATTTTCTCTTAAGTTTGCTCTATGAAAAAAAAAATTTGCAAGTCAACACTATTACCATCATAACTCCCCCTTTCCTTTTTTTCCCTTATCCTTTCTCTTTCTGCTTGTTGCTTTATTTCCATTTTCTTCTCTATTATCCTTTCTTCTTGTCAGACCCTCTTTACTTCTTTTTCCACCCAAATCTATACGTTTAGTGATCTCAATTCTGGTTACTCTCAGTCCTATTTCAAATTGGAGACTATCAAGAATGCAAACAGTTACAGTGGTGCCAAAAGTATTTTTATCTCCAATGGTCTAGTGCTTCCACTATCAATTGAGATGAAGTCATCGACTACCAGGGAGATTTCAGGGAGGAATCAAGTGAGATAACATAAGATGAAAAGATACAACATCAAACTCAAAACCTTAAAGTAGTAAGTTAATGGGTCTCTCATCTTATAAACTCCTCACTCTTTCTTACCCACCTTTGCCGGGAAGACTTTCGATACTTCACCTTGAATAACCCTTAAAACCACCAGACCAATTAACCATTGGCTCTGATACCACTTGTTGGGCCTCCATGGGGAGCTCTCGACCACCAGAGAGATTTCGGAAAAGAATCGAGTGAGGAAACATAAGATGAGAAAATACCACATCCAACTCAAAACCTTAAGGCAGTAAGTTAATGGGTCTCTCATCTTATAAACTCCTCACTCTTCCTTACTTTCTTTGATGTGAGACTAATTTCATGCACTTCACATTTGCAACATTAACAAGTAGAAGGTAACATGTTTCTCCTTTTAATATCCCAACCCGTATTTTCCTTTCTATTTTTGTTTTTGCTGTTTTAAATTTTTTTCGGTCATTAACTTCAATAACCTTAGTGGTATTCCCTTTTTGACATTTCTAGCTTCTCTCTTTATGAGTGGTTCTCTCCTTTTTGTGGTCATTACTAGACATAAACAGTTTATAGATGGCCTGTGATAAAGCAAGTCATTGGTAATAAAGCAACTGTCGCTACTAAAAACGTGTACTTCATTTTTTTCGTGCGTTGTATTTACCGACAGTCAAGTTGTCGATACTAATTGGCACCCACTATGGGTCAATTGGCGTGCCTTATTATTTTTTTATTTTTTAAGTAAAAATTGTCATTGTTAAATTTAGCGTGTTCACTAAATTATTGATGACCAAGTCGTTAGTAAAATTCAGTGAAATAAAACACAGCATTTTAAGGTGTCAGTAACATAATTTATCGATCATGTGATCGTCAGTAAAACAATAACCAGTTTAAAACGTGCCATTTTTGCGCTGGTCGGAGTTCTATTTGCCATTCTGGGACCAGCGCAATGTTATGTTCGCGTTGAAGAGAGCTTCAATTTAATTGGTTTATTTTTTGTTTTTTACAATTTTTTTTAAATTTTTTAACCTCTATTTTTTATTTTTGGATTAATTTAGAACAATGTTAATCAAAATATAGGTTCTTGTTGTTATCAGTGTTGTTGCTGCTGTTGCAGCTACTATCAAAAGGAGTCAGTAGAAATTTATTGGCTTTATGTATATTATCAAAATTTAGTAATTTTTGTTGTTACAATCATTTTACCTTATACTAACTGTCAATTATGCATGTTTAAAATAGAGTCATGAACTCTAGAATAAATTTGTAGTGTTAGAGAGGTGAAATGATTTTGTGCGAAGGTATAAGGTGATTAGAATGGCTAGGATTAACAAATTAAATGTGGGTTCTATGTTGATTATTTGTGTTGATTGCATTTGGTAATTAAAAAAATTGGAGTATCCTAATTATAGGAGAGACTCTGCCAAAACTTTTTAAAAAATTTGAAATACTTAATTAATAAAACTTAAATACGAACTTTTTTAAGGACCATGTAGGAGGAATTAAGTGCTAATGGTATATATAACTTTCACTACATAAAATGCACTAAAAATGGTCAAATTTATTGTAAAATTTTTTCGACAATTTTATCGGCTAATTTACCAACAGATTATACATGAATTTTGTCATTCCACAGGAGTTACTAACGGATGTGCAAAACTTCCTATAAATCCGACGTAACTAATGACAGGAAAATAAATGAAAAGGCGTGCCCTTTTTTGTTAGATTTGACATTAGATTTTTCTGACAATAAGCCAATTTAGTGGAATGCACCATTTTGTTCATGACCAACTCATTACCATCGGATTGTATTTGAACTAATAGATATACAAGAGGGCCTCCTCCCTTATTCTGCAAAATCAATGTCTCTCATTCTATTCGCTGTCTCTCCTATCACTCTCTCTTTTACTGTCGTAACAAGGAGAACCGTCGCTGCCACTCCACAAAGTCACCGTCGTCAGTGCTGTCTACCTCGTCATTGTGCATGTTACGGTCACTATTTGTAGCCGCTTCTTTTTTTCACCACAGTTTATCTCTTTTTTTTACTACCATATTGCCCTTCCTTTCAATGAGTCTCTCCGATGCCACTTTCAACCATCAAGTATACCCAACCCTAGCTTAATCTTCACTATAATATTTTTTTTATTTTTGTTGAAAATAAATCCTAATCTCAAATTCCGCCACAAGCTACTGCCCCTGCCTGCACCTCCACTGCCATCACCGCCCAAATTTCAAAATCTAATATTTTTGTATATATATATTGTATATAAATTTTATTAATTTTTTATTTAATTATGTTAAAAAAACTAATAATTTTGTTTGTGTTTTTATTTTTATTTTTCTCTTTGAATTAATTTTTAAATTGTGTTAATTAATTTATCAATTGTGTTAAATATGAAAAATCGATAATATTGATATTTGTGTTAATTTAGTGTACACCATGATTGGTTAGTTTGTTTTGTTTTAGTTAGTTATGTTAAGTTAGTTAGATTTGATTAGTTTCGTTTATGTAATTTACGGAATAATAAGGGGATTTGCACTATAACGGATAGAATACGATGTTTGCTCGAATCATTGCTTGTTTTAATTTATATTTGTAATTATTTTTTCTGTGAAAATTGAAAAGTTTCTTTGGTAGAGGTATCTAAATTAAGAAAAAATTCTGCCAATTTTTTATTAAAATTGTTTAAAGACATATCTGGTTTGTGAAAAATTGAAAATTATATTTGGTATTGGTTTTAAATTATAGACAAAATTCTGCTAAAATTTCTAATAATTTTAATAAATTGTGTTGTTAGTTAAATTCTAGGTTATTTGTGGCAAAATAACTCCAAGTCATCATTTGTGAATGTATGATAAGGATAACGGTCAACGGGAGATCGAGGGATTTAAAATCTGAGTTCTTTGTGGGAGGTTGATCAATTTTTTTAAAAAGAGCCTAACCCAGAGGTAAAGAGAAGCTTGACAGGGAGAATCATGAGGGGTTCAAGCGTCGCTGAGCCACAAACTGGGTCAACAGTGAATCGACCAAGGCATCCAAGTATACTAGCGGTTCGGCAACTTTTATGAAGGCAAAGGTTAGGATGGTATATAACTTGATATAATATATTAGATTCATTTATTTTGTAATATATAATCATTTTCAATAAATGTTCACACTAGAAAATTGTCATCCTAATAACCTTTGCATTCCACGTGGTAGAATCATGCACACAAAACTTAGGAGGCCATAACCTAGCAATCTCAACAGAGTGGTGAGGACGGCAACAACTCCTCTGCTTCCGTAGTCGATTCTGATGCGATGTGGTGCCAGACTGCATCCCAGCTGTACAATAATCATGTCAACAAACTAGGGCTGTTCTTCGCCAGCAATGACCTTACCTACACCTTGAGGGCTTAGTCCACCTCAGCCACTAGTCTACAGATCTCGAGCACGTTGATTTGCGAGAGCAGGTGCATAGCCTGATCCAAAGCCTTTAGGATTAGGATCACCAGCTGCATCTACATGAGGAGAGGTATAATGAGCTCTTCGCACGCATGATAGAGAAGGATGGTCGTGATGTAGAGCTAGAGTCCCTAAAGTAAGAGCTAGAGAAGATCCAACAGAGTTGCACACCGATGGTGGCCCACTATCACTAGATGTGCACTAGTGGTAGTGCCGCTGTTAGAGGGGGATCCTCGTCCTTTACATGGCGGCACAGGCACAGGCACCGACACCATCATCTATATCGCTGATGCAGTAGGACTAGGGGGACGATGGCGACGATTATCAGGACCTATAGTGATTATGATTTTGTTTTGATTTGTTTGACAGTATTATTAGTTTATATGTTTTATTATTTAGATTAAAAATACTATTCAATTTTCATTAACGGAGATTTGAATATTAATTCTTAACATATTGATGATGATATATCAGATTATAAAATGTATTCTGTATAGCCATTCTAAAAAAATAAAAATACAATAAAAATTTATGATTACCATCAGATTTACCATCTGTATTAATTAATTTTATTTTTTAGTAATATTTATAAATAATATATTAATGTTAGATTTATTAAAGGATGAATTCAACGGTAAAAAACATGCAAAATGCAATTTAATGGAGCCAATGTTACCCTTGAAAAATTTTCAACGATACGACGTCCAGAAATTCACCATATAACTTCAAATCTGTCGCTAAATCCACCAGTAATTAGTGACAGATGAAAAAATCCATTGGTAACTTGTTACCGGTGAGATTTTATCGTCCAAATTTGTCTACCGCTAAATTCGATGATAACCAATTCACCAGCAAATTTTTTTGGTAATTTTGCCAATAAATCCAATGGTTTTTGACGACTTTCTTGTAGTTTTTATTTACTTTTGCATGCTTCAGGTGACATGGCTGGTGACAGAAGTAGGAGCCGAGTTGATGGTGGGCTAATTGGTGATCATCATCATAGGTGGCATGGGTGCATCATCATCACGCACCTAGCCTATGACTATCACAAATACTACCAATCTTGTAGTTGATATGCAGGCACAACTGTTGCAGGGGTTGGACTCTGTCAGCATGATACCGACCCTGGGTTTATCCTCAAAGACAGAAGGCACACACCAGACACCTCTACAGCCACAAGCATCACCTAATCCACAGTAATAGCCGACATAGTCAACAACTGGAGATTAAGGAGGTTCCCCATTTACACAGCCTGTTCAACAAAGGCTAGTATGAGATATAGGTGGCTGGTATATTTTATATTTACAAGTTTAAATAATTTTATATTATAACACATGCATATATTCTGAAAATTGTTTCCTTAACACATGCATATCCTTGCATGATTGTGCACCTAGATATCCTCTAAAATTCTTGAGGAAAAAAAACCTTTGCCTTAACCCTTATTAATCTTCAATTTATAAACCCTACATCTTTTGTTTCAACTTAAATTTGTTTGACGTGATAGCATTTATGCTTTTAATGATTCCCTCTTAGTTTTACCCATTGTTGATGGATGTCCTATTTGGTTGTATTTCTAATCATTCTCTTAATTCTTGGTGAATATTGCCTGACTTTAGTGGCTATCTCTTGTGAACTTCGTACTTCTTTGATCCAACATAAATTTATTTTGACTTTATACACCATCTTTTCCTTTATTGTTCTATCAAAGTTTCTTCATTTAGATTTTCTTGTTAAGATGCGATTGATTCTCTTTTTTGGCATGCTTCATTGTTTCTGTATATCCTTGTTTAGTTGCGATCTCACGCATCTCTTCGAATTCTTGCGAACATCATCTGTGGTGCTTGTTCTTCTCTTCCTAAGTTTTGTATCATTTTAGGTAAACTCGAACTTGTTTTGATTTCACGTGCGATTTCTAGATATAGCAAACGATACCGCTAGTTCTTTAGGACAAAGTTTATCGATGTTCAAATTCAAAAAGTTGTAATTCTAAGGCTTGACGTGAGACTAGATACTACCAAAGATATGTACAACAAAGCCAAGAGATTATGAAGTAAAAGTGTATTTTGAGGAGATTGACAAACTAAGTGAAAAGTGCTATGTATATCTAAGTTGTCAAGGGAATGAGAGTAGGTGAATGTCAATCGCATCGTTTTAATAGAAATCTATCTTGTAAATTTTGCACCTCGTTATAGGTCTTTCTCATGTTTGGTAAAGTCCTAAAACCATGTAAAGTTTTGCAGATTATAACAATTTTCGAATTTTCGAGGGCGAAAATTTTTGTAAGAAGGGTAGAATGTAAAATTCCTACAATACCTTTACTCTTCTTTTTTCCAAACCAAACCCTAATCCTCTTCTAAAACACACACACACACGAGAATGAAATAAAGAAAGAAAATGAGACAGAGAAGAGAACCAAGATGCCAGAGAGAGAAAGAGAAGGAGGCGCGCCGTGCCTTGTTACTGTCGCCCAAGCATCCATCGTCGCTACGGTTGCCTAGGTCATCATCGAAGGGAGCCGTTGCTAAGCTTGAGAGAGTGAATGAGGGAGCTTCTTAGAGAGAGAAGGGGGTTCGCAGAGGAGGAAGAACCATGATGAGGGAAGAAAGGGGGCTACCTCCGTCGCGAACAAGCCATTGCCGTAGAGGCCGCCGTCATTGCTGAATGAAGAGGGGGAGTTTGAGCTGGCCAGAGAAAGGAGGAAGAGAGAGTCGCGATGGAGGAATTGTTCACCATCGTCGCATTTGCTGTCGTCATCAACGGAGCTCGTCATCAGGGGAGCATCACTGACGTCACTACTAATGAATCATCTCAGTCCCTATTTTGGTCTTGCTCAGCCCCACACCCCCTTCATTCTTGTCTCTGAATCAGCATCATTTTAATTGTGATAATATATGTCTCTGTTTTAGTACTATCACTCTACTTTTGTTGCATTTTTGCTGGAAATTATCTTGAGTATTGGTATTGGTGAACAGACAGAGTTGTTGATGTCACGATTACATATGCGATGTAGTCGTGG
>NC_029781.3:14740480-14767300 GCF_000817695.3 Arachis duranensis | reverse complement strand
CTTTTTAATTGGCATTCCGGGCTTGGTCTCCTCGGTCTCTTAGGACCAAGTTGTGAGTAGACTTTATATTTATAATTGTTTGATTGTGCATCTATAATTATTTTGACATATATCTATTATGACTTTTGAATTATACTCACTATATTTGCCTTGAATGATTTTAAATTGATTAGAATAATTGATTTATTAGAATTAAGTAATTCATTTTTATGAAGTTTATACTTTCAGAACTATAAATGAGACCATATATATTTTTAATGAAGTTTTGCATTATTCTAAAATGTTTGATTTTACTTGAATATCTGTTTTTGAGACCATATATTTTTTATGAAGTTTTGCATTATTCTAAAATGTTTGATTTTACTTGAATGTGTGTTTTTGAAGCATTGAAGTATTTATTGGTATTCACTTACTTTAAAGATTGTGAAATATGTTTGAAATTTCTAATGATTGAAAAAGTATAATTGGAAAAGATTTCTGATAAGAAAGTATAATATAATTTGATTTGATTCGATACCTTATATATTTGAAAGATCAAAGATTTGTTGTATTTGAAATTATATTTTTTGAATTGGTTTGGGAGGCTGATATTAGAAAACCGTAGTTAATGGCGGTTATGACGTTAACTTAGATGCATCTAACTCAGACCCCAGGGATGTTGCTAGCCTAACATGTAAGCCACGCGTTAGATCTGTTATTTTGTTAGGACACACGAGAGGAGAGGACTACCCATAGAGGTGGAGCCGCCCAAGTGTGGACTTTTGATTTGATTTTTGTATGAGAACTCCCTTATTGATTCACTTATTATTATCAACTATTATTTTCTAATTAAATTTTTTTTGATATAATGTTTATATGGTCTCATGTCGATTATAAATGTATTGTCTAGTCACTGAGTTGCAAAACTCAACCCATTTTTCTACAAATATTTTTCAGGAACAATTATGTGTCTATATGAGATTTTCTATTCAAGATGTAACGATCTGCAATGAATATCTATTCTTTGACGAGTTCCTAGATGTATATGCTCCATATGATACAGATAGAATCCAACCATTCTTAATTATTTTAATTTTTGTTAAAAATGTATAACTATTTATTTTAAAATTTATAAAATATTTGTAACTTTTTTATTCAACTTATATTTGAGGATGTTAAACTTACTATAGATTATTTTCTCCAGTCATGACTCATTTTAGACATTGATATTATAAGTTCTAACAGAATAGTAGTTATCTTTTTTCATATGTAAAGAAGCTAAAGATACTGTATAAGCTTGATGTATGAGACCTCACATATAGCAATATTTAAAATTTATCATTCTTTTCTCTATGTTTTCAATTCTTTTATCTCACTAGTCATCATTTTCATAGGGTGATTTGGGTACGGTGGTGTAGATATGTTATATATGGGATAATACATTGAAAATTGCTTTTTTATTCGTGGAAACATCTTTGAATCGAGAAAATTCAGACTCTTAGAAAAGAGAAAAAAATATCTCACAATGTTATAGAACTTTCTGTATAGAACTAAAAGTTAAAGAGATTTAGATTTGTTCTTATTCTTATCCTTTAAAATTCTGTTTAATCGAATATTGGTTTTTCTCTTAAGCTTTAGCTCAATATAGAAAGTGTATATATATATGATTGAGATCTAATATTTTTTTTTATATTATATGTAAGTGTTGTATGACTTTTTTTTAAAATGAAATGTTATTTTTTGAAAAAAAAAAATAGTTTGACCTTACCATCATGAACATTAAAAAGCAATATTTGAAAGTTAAGCCCACACGGATAATGCTCACTCTACATAGTATTAGTTGAGAATTAGGTGTAGTTTTTGGAGGAAATAACAAAAATTGTTCCTACCAGTAGCAACATAGCAAGAGGTGAAAGATCCTATGATGTTGGTGATGCCAATTGACACCATTTCCTTGTTCCCATTAAGTTGGTACCCTTTGATGGATGCGAAAGACCGTCCAACAGCAACAGATTCCTATATTTCATTGCGGCAAGAAACCAACATAATTTGCATCAGCATGAAATTATGCTAATTATGATTCAAATGTTTGATTATTAATTAGTACGCAAATTATATAAATAATGTTAGACGGTCCTTTTTAAACCATATAATATTTATAAAAATTTATTCTAATAACTCGCTTAGCTTCTTTTTAATCGTATAAATTTTTAAAGATAAATGATCATTTGTATCCGTAAAAGATAAAAACGCTGATATATATATATATATATATATATATACGCTAAATCAAAACTAAATTTGTATCTACGCAAGATGCTCTCTATGTGACAAAAATACCCTGTCTTTGGAGAGTTGGAGTGCCACGTACGTACTTTTGTCATACAGAAGGCATCTTGCGTGGATACAAATTTAGTTTCGATCTAGTGTAGATACATATGTCAGTGTTTTCATCTTTTATGGATACAAATAGTCATTTATTCAAATTTTTAGAATAAATAATTTTATAACATAATAAATCAAAAGTTATATGATCAAAAAGATATATAATTCGGTTTTTATTAATCTTTGACAAGAAAAAAATTCCATTGTGAGACAAATAAAAGAAAAAATAAGTCATGCAAAACTCACATAAATCTAAAAAAATTAATATAAAAAATATTAAAAATATAATCATTCCTATATTTTTTTTCTAAGTTATTTTATAAAAATAACTAAATCAAATATTCTTAAAACATGAGAATAATATACTCACAGTGAGGGCAACAACAGCAACGATTAGTCCAATTTTGGCGACTTCTCCAACATAGGGATTATTGAAATCCAACATATGAATGGAGCTTGGATTTAATCCTCCTTTGACATGTTTTACAATTTTAACTCCATTCTTATCAGCATGTGTCACAAAAACCAACAAAGTTGATACTACAACTGATATGAGAGGGGAAATTGATGCCAACCAGAACAGCTTCTTCTTCTTTTTACCCTAGGATAATTAATTAATTACCATGCATTAGTATGATGAACAAGTTAATTAAGAATCATTATTGGAAATTCAATAGAAATTAATCAAAGCAAAAACAAACATATGGAGGTTCTTCACTCACCAGAAATCTAGTAGATAGGATGAAGACCAGGAATGAGCATCCTAGTATGAAATTGCGAGGATTCCACTGTAATTCAACATATAACAATATTATTGTATATGCTCCCATCAATGTATGAGAAAACTTAATTATTAATGCCTTATTTTTTGTCACCTCTCATTCTATTAATTCTAAAATAGGACAGATGAATGATGAAAATTAACACAATCATGTTAAAAGACTAGTATTCTTATAAATTATTCTGACTAATATTGTATTTACTATTATTATTTACATCAAATAGAGAACTAGGTTCACTCAAATTTATTATAAAAGAAAGACTATTTCTATTCTTGTAAAAGAAAGGCTAAATCATTTGATGCGATTTTCCACCATGCGATTTAATAATAACTCGCATCCCGCAACTTCTTTTTTCAAAAAATTAAAAAATAGAAATTGAACTAACCTTGCAATTTTTTTTTCAAAAAATAAAAATAAAAAAAGTAAAATTGTACCATGTGATTTCTGCATTTTAAAAAATAAAAAAAAAACGAAATTGCATCTTGGAATTTTTATTTTAAATTAAGAAACTTTTAAAATAAAATTAAACCGTATTTCTGAATTTACCAAAAAATGGCAAAATGCTCCCTCCAATTTCGCTTTTGTGAAACAACGATTTTTTATTTTAATAAATAAATTAAATATAATAATTATCAAAATAAACAATTTAAAAAATATTTATCGAAATAAATTAATCGTGTAAATGAGATAATATCTATTTCATTTACACTGTAAATGAGATATACGAAAATTAAAAAATTACATATATCTCGTTTATACTGTAAATGAAATACGTACAAAATTATCTCATTTACACAATGATATTTATTTCAGTAAATAAATTTTAAATTATTTATTTCAATAATTATTATATTTAATTTATTTATTAAAATAAAATATCTATAAAACAATCTCTATATTTTAGAAAAATCAAAAGAAAAAAATATTTTTGATATTCACACATTTTCTTCCCATATCAAAAAATTTATAGTCCTAGATTAATGATAATATTAGTCACCAAAAAAAAGATTAAAGATAATATTAAATTTATGGATAAAAAGAATATGACTAAATTTAAATCCTAGTAAATCAAATAAGTCCGTGTCTATTAATTGATTAACAAAAATATTATGTAGACTAAAATTAGTCACTAAAATTTGTTATTATATATTTGTGTATAAATATATGTATTATATTTTTAATTTATTTTTAATATGTATTTTATATTCTAATATAGTAAAGTATTGTTTTGTCTCCAACGTTTGGGGTAAGTCCCAAAGTTGTCCCTAACATTTCAATCGTCCTATTTAAGTCTTTAACGTTTTAAAATTGACTCAATGTTGTCCTACCGTTAAGGATCCGTTAACAGAATTAATGACGGAACAAAATTGAGACGATTTTGAAACGTAAGGACTTAAATAGGACGAAAACGTTGGGAACAAAACAATATATAGAAATAAATTTTAATTTTATCCATCAATAATATCAATTTTTTACTGTACATAATATTTAATTATTTTTTTAATCACATCTAAGTAAATTACAGTTAATCACATTACTTTCATTCTAAATAAATTATTTTTTTATAATTTTACTCTTAAAGTAATCTAATTTTTTATAAATAAATAAATTTTACACTTTCATTCTAAATAATGTAATTGTACTTTCATTACTTATAATTTTTTTTATAATTTTACACTTTCATTCTAATCATATTGCATTATTTATTTAGAATGAAAGTGTAAATTAAAGAAAAATAAATTTATTTAGAATGAAAATAATGTGATTAAGTGTAACTTACTTAGATGTGATTAAAAAATATTTGAATATTATGTACGGTAAAAAGTTGATATTATTAAAAGATAAAATTAAAATTTATTTTTATGTATCGTTTTTATCCCCAATGTTTTCGTCCTATTTAAGTTCCTAACGCTTCAAAATCGTCTCAATTTTGTCACGCCGTCAATTCTGTTAACAGATCCCTAACGGCAGGACAACATTGAGTCAATTTTGAAACGTTAAAAACTTAAATAGAATGATTGAAACGTTAGGAACAACTTTAAGACTTACCACAAATGTTAAAGACAAAAACGATACTTTACTCATATTTTATATTAGTGGTTGATTTAATGTATACTTAACATAGTTAATCTATTAATATTAAAAAATACTATGTGTATATACTAAAATCACTTATTATATATTTATATATGCATATACATATACATATATGTATTGTTAAACTAATTTTTAATGCATATTTTATATTTTAATATGTATTTTATACTAATAATTAATTTTAGTAATTAATTTTAATGTACATCTAATGTAATTGATTAATATTAAATATCCAGTAGATATAATTAATTTAGGGTTATCGATATTAATCGATGAATAACATTTAATAATAAATCACATCTTGCGGCTTATTTTTTCAAAAAAACAATTAAAAACAGAAATCGCACCTTGCAATTTTTTTTAAAAAAATTAAAAAAGTGAAATTGTGCCATGCAATTTCTACATTTCAAAAATTTAAAAATAAAAAATTAAATCGCATCTTAAAATTTTTTATTTCAAAATTAAAAAATTTAAAAATAAAATTAGACCTATGTTTTTTGTATTTTTTGAATTTACAAAAATAACAAAATTAAACGTTCTCTCTAATTTCGGTTTTGTAAAACAATCTCCATATTTTAAAAAAAATCACAAAAAAATAATATTTTTGAAATTTACATATTTTCGTCCGATATCAAAATTTTTTTTACTCTAAATAAATTAAGGATAAGATTAAATTTATGGATAAAAGAAGAATATGACTAAATTTAAATCCTAATAATAAATCAAATAGTTGGTGCTATTAATTGTTTAAAAAATTATTATGTATATTAAAATTAGTTATTAAAATAAATGTAATAT
Source organism: Arachis duranensis (assembly GCF_000817695.3). Taxonomy (NCBI): domain Eukaryota; kingdom Viridiplantae; phylum Streptophyta; class Magnoliopsida; order Fabales; family Fabaceae; genus Arachis; species Arachis duranensis. The sequence continues at coordinate 14,761,259 of NC_029781.3, read as the reverse complement.
TTACTAAAATAAATAATTTTACAAATATTTATCGATTTAAATTCTTTTGTCATATCTCGTTTACACTGTGAACGAGATTATTTTTACACATTTCATTTACAGTATAATTAAAAAATACTATGTATAAATCAAAATTAATTATCAAAATATATGAAGATATGTATTGTTAAACAAATTTTTAATATGTATTTTATATTAATAGTCAATTTTAGTGATTAAATTTAGTGTAAATCTAATATGATTGATTAATATTAGATATCGAGTAGATATAATTAATTTATGACTATGGATATTAATTGATGAATAGTATTTATACGTACGGGATTATGAATTGCTTGCCAAACAGCTTTGATGACAGAGATAATGTCGGTTTTGGTAGTAAAGTGAGAAACTCCTAAGAGTCCCTTCAACTGTTGAAGGCCAATAACAATGGCTGCTCCTCCCACAAATCCAACTATTGCTGCGTGTGACAGGAAATCCACAAGGAACCCCAGCCTGCAAATATAACATCAAAAAACAATAATCATATGAAAAACAAAATGATGCTCATGTCAACACGGTTTATTTAATTTGTGTCAGTATATATGTTGTTAGAAATTGATTCATAGAACTTCATCAAATCAAGATTAATAGACATCAATTAAATAATAGAATCAAATTTTGAACAATTCTGCTACGTTATCAACAGTATTTCTGTCAACTTTTATCAATTTTTGTTTATGATCCTATTTAATAGAAGTGTTTTTGTGAATGTGTCTAATAAAAATATTTTTTTATGGCTGTGTCTAATAAAAATATCTTTATAAATATATTTTTTAGATATATCTCTTTATATATGTGTTTAAAATATAATAATTAATTATTATTTACAATAAATTGACAGATAATATATTGATATTCTATACTTTTTCAATTTTAAAAACCATATTATTGACTACAATTAAAAGGTATCCACGTTAATATTCACAAACAGAATAAAATAAGACAAAACAAGATTAAATAGTATGGAAATTTACATTATTATTCATTCTATTGTCATTTTTAAGAGCATCTTTAATATTTGTTTTAGTTTCATTTTAAATCTTATAAAATATCACATAAGTATTTATAAAATTATATATTATAAAAATTAATTTGATATTTAATATAAAATTTGTCACTTCAATATTTAGACTATATCATTTCAAAATGATATCTAATACAAATTTTAATTTTAAATCAATTCAATTAATACTGTAAAAAAAATTGATACCCAAAATATATTCAACTGGAATTTCTCTAAATACATTAAAATTCAATTCCACCTTAAAGTGAAACCATAGAGTTGAATCTAAATGTTTATTAGGGGTAGAATTGCTAATAAAATTTGACCAAAACCAAAATGAAAATAATATAAAGAATAGATTAGTAAAGAAATGAATCAATTAATTATTTGTACATACCTGAAAAGGCCAAAGGCGGTCTGAAAAATACCAGCAAAGAGAGTGGCAAGCAAGATGAGTTTGGTGTAAGCGATTGGATCAAAAACAGGATCTCTTAATTTCTGAACCATCGAAGACAAGAGCAACGACACCACCGCCACTGGCCCTATTGCTATCTCTTGAGCGGTTCCCATTACGGCATAGATCAGCGGTGGCACAACACTCGTATCTAATATATAATTTAATTTCATCAGCTCAAAGGGAAACAGAATGAAAATAAAAAGGACACAAAACGTGGCTTGCTTACAAAGGCCATATTGAGGATCAAGGTTTGCTAAGGTCGCGTACCCAATGCTCTGCATTCAACGTTGAAACAAATTAAGTAACCAACATGATGCAAGAGATCCATTAACCCTTTTATTTATTTATTTTCCATTTTTCATCTTAGATGCTTTCAGCAGCCAAACAAAACTATTATTTCCAAGGGGAATCCGTTAGTGGCTTGCAATAATTTTCTATGTTAATTAAGCATATGGTCTTTTTTTTCCTTGGTTTTTTACTTTAATCGAAATTCAGGTATTATTATATTACTGAGAATTATTTAAGTAATATATCCAATGAAATTGGAACAACTTCTTTTGCTACAACTTTGTCTTTTGCAATACAACAAATTCGAGACTACACTAACAATATAAACTTATTAACCACTTAACTAGCCTATGTACAAATATAAAATCAAATTAACAAAAATAACTATTTTTTAACTAATTTATTCATATAATCTAGCAAAATGGCAAGATATCATTAAACGACATGTATACGAATACTTTAATCAAATTGCTAATTAGAATTATTATACCTGGGGAATACAGAGACTTGCAATAGTGAGACCAGCAAGCAAGTCTTTCCTGAATTTAGTGGCAGTGTAACTTCTTCCCCACACAAGGATCGGAAAAATCCTCTGCAAAGTTGAAAACATGACCCTGGCCCATGATTCATGTCTCAGCGTAGAAAAGTTCTTGCGCCAACGCAAGATACTTTTTTCCGCTAAGTCCGTGACCATGCGCCAAGGATTCGGTGGCTCAGGAGGGTTGAGTACCCACTGACATCTTACATGGCTTTGGTTCTTCTCGATGTCGACCTGCATATCCTTTGACGAGGATATGCAGGTAGGTATCATTGCTGAAGAAGCCATGATGATGATGAAGTGTTTGGGAGAACTTCTTTGTTCCCGCGAATAGGGAATACAATTCTTTGATGATTACACTCTCATCAAATTTACCTGTGAAAGAGCTATGGTTGCTATGAGGTTGAAGGAATTAAGATTGGAAACAACTCTTATATAGAACAACAAAAGGCTTGCCACTGGAGGTCATATATGTATAAATTAATAAAATAATATTTCTACTATTTTTAGATTTATGATTTATTTATTTTATAATATAAAAGACAAATTATTTTGTTTTTATTTTTTTCTTTTATTTTTAATACTACAAGTAAAAAATGTTTGAGAGAGACACAAAAATAATCTGTAATATTCCTTAAAAATAATAATATTAATGTATTTCGAAAAAAAATGAATCATATGATTTTTTTAAAAAAATTAATTTTCTATGAAAAGAAAAAAAAAGAGAAAAAATATTAAACACCTTAAATCCTAAATTTTTACTGCTAAATTTTAAATTTTAAATTTAATCTATTGATAAAAAATGTAGTAAATAAAATATTAAAATTTATTTAATTAATAAACAATTTAATATTCTTAGGTTAATAAAAAAACGTATAAAAGATAACTCAAAATATACGATATATTTGTCACGCTTACATTTATTCATTTATTATATAAATCTTTACTTTAACAGTATTCCGTAGTCCATACATGTATTTCTAAGATAGCTTTTAGTGTATAGGCCAGGTCCAATAATTATATGGAGAACATTTTAATAAAGACACGAAAAATATTTTTTTTAAAGATATTTATATATGTCATATTATTATTAGATATTTTTATTAAATTGATTAATAATTTAATTATAATAAAATTGATTTATTATAGTAACAATAATAAACTTAATTGTCTGTATTATTATTATTAGACTCGATTTGATCCTATCGAATTATATAATTTAAACCGAATATCTTTAAATTTTTTTATAAAAAGATAAATATATTCTTGAGTTTTTGTTTTGCGAACATTTAAATCCCTAAAAATTAAAAAATACAATTAAATCCTTAAAAGAATTGGGTTTATTGTTATTGTTATAAAAAAATTGGTTTTATTCTAATTTGTTAAAAAATTCAAAAATAACCAATTTATTAATACGTCTAATAATAATACGATACGTAAATATCTTTACAAAAAGACATTTTATATCTTTATAAAAATATCTCCCTAATTATATATTATATACTGTTTTCACTAAAAAGTAATTGATACTACATTTATATTCTTTTTTTCACAAATTATTGTCCTATTCATAAAATTTAAGCTGTGATTGCTAGTTTAATATAAGCAAATTTTGGAGAAGAAATAAAAGGAGTAAACTATCAAAATTATTCTGAAATAAAATTGACCATACAAAAAGAAAAATTAACTTGTATCCATCAACAATGCTCTCCATGTGCCAAATCTAATAATTCTTTAATCAGAACTGGATTTCGTTAGTTAAACATCCTACTATAGTTGTAATTTTATTGGTGATATGGCACTATTGACATGGAAAATTGAATTAAAAACTTAAATCAAATTAAAAATATGGACATCCTGAACCAGCATGATTAACCGGTTCCGCATTGTTTAAAGACCCAACCTTGCTATTGTAACACTACAAAAAAAATTAATTTTAACGTCAAATTTTTAACAGCCATAATACCATACTAACTATTTCTTTTATTTAAGATATCTTTTTGTGATAATTATATATTTATCATTATTGTTGTATGTTATATAATAGCAATTATTACTATTGCCACTAAATTATTATCTTTTTATACTTTTAATCCTACTTTCTTTATATTAATGGTGGCAATTATTAAAATTGTCGCTAATTTTTTATTATATTTTTTTAATTTCGTCTTCTTAATTCATATTACTCACAAACTGTGTTCCCTAAATCAACCTAAGAAAAAACTCCTCAAGCTTTTCCTATCGCTGCTGACCACTGTCGCAGGTCTTACCATCATCGACGACCGTCTATCATTCTTCACTGATTCACACTCATTCAAATTGATCGTTCTTCATGTTTCCATCCTCTCCCCTCAGATCTGCATCGCTATTCTTGCTCGTTCGTGTCTCAGATCTCCATTGCTAGGTTCGGTTCCTATCTTAAAGCATCGTTAATAGTGCCAAGAAAGCCAACGCGGAGGTTGAGGAGGTTCTTCATCAGATGCTCACTCATTTGGCTATCTGCAACGATTCCAAGCTTGAGCCCTTACTCTCCAAGCTTTTCCCTCTCTGCATACCTTCACTCTCCTTAAACTCCGCCGCTGTTTGCAACAAAGTTCACCAATTTTTTCCTCTCTCTCTCTTTCTAACTCAATTTTATTTATCAACAATTTCAAGTGTTGTTGCTTTCAAATTTGAAGATGCTACTGATGATGTTTCGCTTTTAATTTTATGAATACTTGTGTTAATTCTGAAAATGTCATAAGAGTTAGAATATAAGAGAGAAGATAGTTTCAGCATTGAATTCATGGATCTTCAATCCAAAGAGATAATATTAATAAATTGTACAGTTTTAAGTTCTACCAATGTTGCTTCTATTATCTATAATTCACTTTTTGGTATTCATTACAGTTTTCACAGTGGAGCTAATAAGAGTGAAGGGTGGCAAGATAACTAGAGAGCCTGGTCCTGTCAAGGGAGGCAGCCCGGTCATTGCATTCATTGAAAATCCTGATGGCTACAAGTTTGAACTTTTGGAAAGAGGCCCCACTCCCAAGCTCTTGTGCCAAGTGATGCTTCGAGTCAGTGATCTTAAGCGTTCCATAGAATTTTATGAGAAGGTAACATTGACGCTATTATATGTCTCTACTATTTCGGTATCCTGTGCCCATCTTTCAAAGATCTTTGTGGTTGCATGCTATTTAGGCTTTTGGTATGGAACTCCTTCGCACTCGAGATAATCCAGAATATAAGGTATGGCGACATCTCTTTGCTATTTATTATTTTTTTCTACTGTGACATATTTAGAAATGATCTGCCTAATTCTGAACATTTAAGATGATTTGAAGGTAAATTAGGATCATATGAAATTTCATTCTTATAGTTGTATCAATTAATCTGTATGGACGAATTAAGCTTAGCAATAAGAAGTAAAGTTCATTCTACCCAATCCTCTTAACATTTGATGATCCTTTAGATGGAGCTATACTGCAAAGGTAACATTCAGTGTGGCATGTAGTGTGGATGTCTAGTTGCTATTGAATACCTGCAGTTTTAAACTTGATTCTCACAAAATATGCTGTTTTTGGTTTCTTATGCTATTGAAATCCTTTTAAAGTGCTCTCTGCCTCGAGCGCCTTGGACTGGCCGCAACTTCTCGCTTTTCTTCCTAGTTCCTATCAATGATGTTTGTCTCCGGCTTTGTTCTCTTGTCTTCTCGCTATCACTCTTATGCTTTTCTTATGGCCCTGTTTCTAAATCCTCTACTTGCTTTTTTTGTTTATGAGGTGTGTTGTTTTGCCTTACCATTATATTCATTCTATCTCTTTGTTTTTTCTTCAAAATCAGATGTTCAAAAGCATGAGGGGTGACTTGGAAAGACAAGGTACTAATAGAAATCTTCTTTGACTTTTACTTCAAATCAAAGCACATGATCATCAATAAAACAATGGAATTTTTCTTTCTTTTATTTTCGTTGTTGTGATATGCATAAAATAAAAATAATAAATATAAATGTTGGTACGTGAAATAATTAAAGAGTTTATAAGAATAAATAGTAAACAAGTTGGGTGCATTGAAAGCAAAGAGTGTTTATTGTTGTTTCTCTCTTGACACGTTTTTTAAGTTTTGAAAGAAAAGACTATGATCTCTCATATATGCATAACTTTGGGAAATTTATGGGAAACTACATTATTGTTTATTCCTCATTTATTGTATCTTCTTTTTTGCAATTAGTTGATGCCAAATTTGAGTAGCAACATTGACAACCCATATGTCCTTTTAAATCTTCTTCTAATGACATTTTCATGAAATCACGTTAAACAAAAAGGAACAATAATAACAAGGCCAAAGCACTGTTCATTAAATTATTATAAATCAGTTATTTTGTTTTGTGTTTTTGGCAGGTAGGATTTCATCAAGCCTACATAAGAACTAATCTTTTGAGAAACATGATGATGGATGTGTTGAAGAAGTGAATGATGTTAATAACAATAATAATCATAATCAAAACTATCATCCATCTTCACAATCCATTAGAAAAGAATCCGATTCTCTTTGGATACAGTAACTTCTCCCCAAAAAGGTAACCTTACCTTACCTTCTTTTTTTCTCTTTTCACATTTTCTCTCGAAATAGTATCAGACTTTTTCAAATAAGAAAAAAAGGAGTGTGATTAGAATTTGCTTATTCGATTATCTATCTATCTATGTTTTGCTTTTTCTTAGCTTCTTCCTTGTTCTAAAGCAACTACTTTTGCTTTTTTGAAATTCGCTTTGGTGTGGATTCTCTATTCCTACAATACAAACAACACAGGACTAGAATGAGAGAAACTATTCTATATCTCAGAACCTGCAATGCAAGAACCAAAGAACAGTGCCATATCCGTACTCTTTTTATGATTATGCTTATTCAACTCAACAATAACAACATCAACCACCTCATTCCACAGTTTTCTCTATGCTGCCACCACTTCTTGAAAATTTCCTTAAGGTGAATACAACATAATGCTGCATCCCCAAATAAATTTAAATATAAAAAAGTTCTCTTTTTTATACTATTTTACTTTTTATTAGTATCTATTTATGTTCTAGCCTTTTTAGCTTGCAATGGAGTGGTTTATTTTATTTTATGAAGCCATGCCATAGGCTGCAAGTTAAGTTCATCAGCTCTTTTCACTATTTACTTTTTTTTTTGGTTCAGTGAGATATGATCTTTCTATAATAAGTTTTGTTTGTTTGTCAAATATTTTAACAGCTTTTAGGATCTAATCCTATGACTTGGTCCAGTAGGAAACAAAGCTCAGTGAACAGATTATCTACTAAAATCGAATTTCAGATGCCTTGCTGATGCACACATATTTTATTTTTTTTGCAGATTATCTATTAAAAGCGGTTATTTATAGTTCATGTTCCCTCCACCCCTTAAGTATTTTATTTTTTTGCTTGAAAATGGGCATTGACTGTTGTGGATATCCAAGAAATCAAGAGTGGTGCCATGTCCCAAGATTTGTTTATTGCTAGTAGTAATATTTTAGTAGGTTGCAAATCTTTGCCATGCCATAAGCTGCAGTAGTATGGTACTTCTAGAAAATTTACTTTGGTTCAAAGTAATAAAATATTTAAGTACTGTGTTTGAAAATTTAATTAGAATTTTTAAACTTATTACTACAAGTTTGATTATAATATCTTCTAGTGTTCTTCTCACAGGGGCCATCATTGCCTTCTTCTTTTGCACCGTCGTGCGTCGTATCAAACGTGCCAAAGAATTGGTACTCCTCTGTTCTCTTGAGATTTAATTCTAATTTTATATGCAACCAGTGTTTGTATTGTACTTTTTATATTTTATTGTCTTAAAATTGTAAAGAGGACTACATTGATGTGTTACTGTCTAAACTTGTATATATTGATTATAATTTAGCATGTACAAAATACCAAAATGCATGTTAAATTTTATCATAGGCACATCAATGTCTTTGTAGTATTCAGAAGTGATCAATATGATGCGTGTTTATGAATCTTATTTAAATGGCTTAGATCAGATCATGTGAAAACTCTGAAACTTGAATAGTTGTAGTCACGAGTTGTTCATTTTTATTTATATTGACTTTTTTTTCTATTTATTCTCTCAGCATAGAGCTAATACATTCTGTCTTATCATTTTTTATTGTTTTTGAAAATTTTAGGATGTAGTATCTGGTTTAAAGAACGAGTTAGAAAAACGTCTTCTGAACCTGAATGTTTCATGCTTTAGTATGGCTCCTGGTAAGGGAGTGTAATGTTAATAATATCCATATACTGAACAATTATTATTTAGTTTTAGCAAGGTAGCTGTTTCTTTATGTGCAATGCTCTGGAGCTTTTTCTGATTAAAAGAAAGATTAAGGGACCTCGTGGCTACAGGTTTTGAACTTTTCAAAGCAAGATCAAAGACCAACTTCAAAGCTAGGAGAACTGTGTCATTAGTGTCAAGGCGAAAAACATTGCCAAGCTATCAATTCCTTGAAAAGTAGCCAAAGGTTTATAATTTTAGATTCTTTAGTATATTCATGATTCATGATTTTTCTTTCTCATTTACTTTTAAATTCTTAGATCAATTACTAAAAACAAAAGCTAGACTACTTTTAAAGGTACAACCTTAGATCATTGCTAACACTTGTATTGCTACATTGATGTAACATACTTATAGACTTGTAGCATTTTTTGTTTTTTAGATTTGTAACATGATTTATTACTTTTCAAGATAAATTTGTGTATCAATATTTTGAGTTTAATGAAATATCTCATTTTGTAGTAATTAATTTCAGTATATTTATATTATGCATAACAATAATAATTATTGGCAAAAATAATTGAGATTCTAGGAAAAAATAGTTCGTTGCATATAAGAAAATGAGTATAATATAACTAAAAAAAGTCTTAAGATTTTAGCGGCAATAGTAATTGCCGGTAAAAGTGAATAACATTACAATTTTGAATTATTTTTAGTAGCCATATAAATTGCCGGTAAAATGAGTTTTGGCAGCAATAGTAACGGCCGCTAAAAATGAATAACATTGCACTTTTAGAATTACTTTTGGTGGTCATATAAATTGTCAAGAAAATGGCCGCTAAAAGTTATATATTTTTTGCGGCCATTAAAAAGATCTTTACCGGCAAATGTTATAATTGCCGCTAAAATCTTTTAGCGACAACGCATAAGACGGCTAATGTCTAATTGCTGGTAAATGTATTAACGGCTATTTTTATTGCCGCTAAAAGTAAAATAAATAGCCGCTAAAAGTTATTTTTCTTGTAGTGTAACCCGAATTATATCTACCCAACCACCTTGAACCTAATTCACGATATCCTATTCCCTAACTCTCTTCTTTTTCTATCATCTTCCAAACATCACTTTTGTCATACGAAACACAATCTACTTCCAATCTGATCTGGTGTATGGTGTCTTCATCTACATCCAATTGGGTACTTGCAGGTTTTAGTCTGCATTTTCTCTTATCCATCTCTAATAACACAATCGACGTCAACCTTGGTGCCACCTTCTCCAAAGTACTAAAGATCCCCTGATCTCTCTATATCAGCCTTGCCTTGATTTATTTTTTTTCTTTTGTCTTTAATTTTTTTAAAAAAAATCTAAATATTTGCGTGATTTGATTACTTTGCAGTTGTTGTTAAATGATGAAGTGATTATGATTGTGACAATGGAAAAGGAGGAAGGTGGGACTAATCGGGTGAAAGGACTGAAAATTATGAAAGTGACATGAACATGGAGTGTTTGGGGTTTGGTGGGTTGGGATTTGGATTTTGGATTTGGATTTGAATTTGATTGGGTTGATAATAAAAATATACTTTATCTTTTATTTAATTTAAGTTTTTAATTCAATTTTTCATGTCAGTTAATGCCAAATCACCAATGAGATTACACATAGGATACTTAACTAACGAAATGCAACCTTGGTTAGGGAATGGTTATATTTGGCACGCAGTGAGCATCATTGATGCGTACAAGTTAGTTTTCTTTTTGTATGGTCAGTTTTATTAATTAATGGACAATTCATGGTCAATTCATAAATAATGAAATCATATTATTTAAAGTAAATAATAAAATATTCAAATAAATTAAAAGTCAAGTGTATTAAATAAATACAGTGAAAAAATAAAACAAAAAACTAATAACTACAGATCTAAATAATCTTCGTTGTCATTATCATCGGTCCCATGGCCTTGAGTTGGCAGTACAAAAGGCAGTGATGTTTGTATGCCACCAGCAGAGTTGATGCCAGCGGCGTACATCTAGGCCTAATGCACCTCCATCTGAGCCTCCATACGCTGAAACCGCTCCAGCAAATCCCTCCACTCCAGCCTGAGCTCATCCATAGACGTCACGTGGAGTGAGGATCTTCTGATACTTCTCCTGATAATCATTAAGCTCCTGAGCCTGCTAGTGAAGGCTGCGTTGGAGCTCCTGCACCTGCCTGCACCTGCAGCCTCAAATCCACGCCTTCCTCGGGCTCGACGGCTCGATTGGTGGCAAAGCTTGATGACAACCTTAACATGGAGGTGTGGAGGCTGCTGATGAAGAATGACCCCATCCCGTCTACGCAGTTCTTGTACGGCGCTGAGGTGATCTCGCGCCAAACCGCATCGGAATCAACAACTGAAGCTGCAAAGTCATTGACAACGTCCTCCCCACTTTGTCGAGACAGTTGAGTCATGGCCTCTAGTCTCTGTGTGTTGGACTCCTGTGTAAATAACATAAGTTATTGTGATTATTACAAGAAATATACAGTTAATCTCTAATAATTTTATAGCAGAAGATAATCAGATGTATGTTTACTCACATAATGATACTGAGACCGCTGATCCACAAATCTCTCTTTGTTCTCCTTCAGTGTGTGGGTGTACTTGAACGTCTCCCCCAACGTCTCACATAATACGTAAAAGAATATAACTAAGTTATTAACAAAATTAAAGTCACTACATACCAGCCTGGCCTTAGTCTTCACAAAGGTCACTGAGCCGCCAATATACTTAGATGAGGCTCTATTATCTCTGTTGGTGAGACGCTGATGCCTGAACCCTTCATCGATCTCCAATTAAATTAATAGAGCCTTCTTTATTTTTGTTCGGTGCCAGTTCGCCCGGTGGTCCCACCCCTGACGAATATCATTCAACATCTAAGCCACCAACCCATTCTATGGTCAAATATCTTTCTGATGGTACTATCGTGCACAACGTCCCACCTAAAGTGCAGCTGCAACAAAGAAATTTTAAAATTAGTTAAGCAAGATAGAAGATATAAACTAGCTAAAAGGTTTGAAACTAAAAAAAAGTAATTACCGCCCATTTTTGAAATCATCGCTCCCTGGTCTCAGCAGAGATCTTCATGTAGCTGGGCCAGGGATGACCGTACATCAACTTGATGACATTGGTCATCTTCTGAGTACACACGTTGTTCGGCGCAAACCTAACAACAACCCACGAACAAAATAATATGGCAATTCTATAATCAAGCAACCAAATCAACCTAAATTCACTAAATAGGAATCAAATTTTAGGAACTTTTAGCAATAACCATATAATCATAATTATTAAAACTTAAAACAATAACCAGGCAACCAAATCAATCTAAATTCACTAAACAGGAATCAATTTTCAGGAACTTTCAGTAATAATCATAATCATAATCATTGAAAGTTAAAATAATAACTAGGCAAACTAAATAAACCTAAATCCAATAAATAGGAATTAATTCTCAAAAACTTTCAGCAACCATAATCATAATCATTGAAACTTAAAACAATAACTAGACAACCATATCAACCTAAATCTACTAAACAGAAATCAATTTTCAAAAACTTTCAGCAATAACCATAATCATTAAAATACGAAACACTAACCAGCCATTGAAACCTAAATCCACTAAACTAGAATCAATTTTTAGGGACTTTCAGTGATAACCAAAAATAGGAAATACATAAAACTCAACGTGGTACTTACCTTGTACCGCAGGAAAAATGGTCAACCATACGATGGAAGGTGGTGAAGGGGCATCAGCTGTTGCCTCACTTCCGTGGCTGGATTCCGGAGCTGCGGCATCCATCGTTAGAGGTGGCATCGCCGTGGATGCAGGCTGATGAGTGGTAAGAGGCAGCGTCATTGCCATAGATGGAGGTACATAGTTGGGATTAGGGACCATGATGAATGGCTGGTCCACTAAACTCGCAACATGTGGCGTCACCGGGATGATCGGAGTAAAGGGAGAGGATCCAGAAGTCTCGGGGGTACCGGAAGAAACCCTCTCTCTACCCCAACCACGACTACGACCACGACAAGCAACCTGATCCGTAACACCTCTATCTCTCGTCATGTCAGCAAATAACATACCAATTAATAGAAATTTAGCACAACAAGTCAACAATATATTATAACAATACAAAGAAGTAAACAAGCAACAAGAAGCTCAATGAACACTTATGCATTCCATGAATTAATGCGTTTGTGGTGGTGCATACAAAAGTAGTAAGGTTTTGAAGTGTGATATGTAGTGATCGAGAATAAGTTTACAAATAAACCAATATGGTATTATATCACTACATACACACCAAAAACTCAATTATCACAAAAGTTAGCATCTCAAGCAATCCACCATCACAAACTATACTTAATGAATTATGCCAAATAAAATCAAACATTCTTAATCACATGGTAGCTACAACATGCAATTTAAAATCCAAAATAGTCATAGAGGCATATTCATAAACAAGGGTGTATGAAATAAACAAGAACAATGTTCAAGTAAATTATGAGGAATAAGTTCAACACTAATATACTTCCTATAATCAATAGCACCAGATTGATTTCAAAAATTAAAAATCATTTTTAATATAACCCAAAATCAAATAAACATCCAAAATTAACATACTTGGATTATATAGAATCAAGGAGCTTAAATTGTATTAATATTGTACTATTGGACAAAAAACCTCAATCATGCAAAAATTAAGATTTTGGTTAATTAAAAGCATTTCACATTCATTCATCATCAATACATAATAACCATAAGAATGTGAAAGCAAGCATTGATTTCCAAGGAATAAACCAAAATTTTATTAAGAACTTGTTGACGGAATATTGTCGAACACTAGTTATACCAAAGTGTAAATGACACAAAATGATACTAACAAGCATCCTCTCAGCACTAATTCAAAAGTTCAACACCAATAACACCAAACCAACAGCGTAGCTCATGAACTCAGCAGAAAATCAATCAAAATATCCTTATCAGTGAATTAACGCAATCAAAACTAGCAATAAAATAGAGAATCTTCATACAATCAAACAATTATCAACGCAATAACTTCTCAGCAAAATAGTTATCAATACAACAATTAACATAATTAGACAATTTTAAACACTTTAACAATTTAAAACCTAATGTATTGAATCTAACCTAACTTAATCAACCTAAATCCACTAAGATTAGAAAACTAAACTAAACTAACTTTGAAACTGATTCAAAATTAAAATTAAAATTCTAATCAAACCTAAACTAAATTAAACTAAAATTAAAGGAATTGGAAAAGAGTTGTTCAAGAACCTGTAATGAAGAACAAAGAAAGAAATAAGGAAAGAGGTGGATGTTGCAGTGGTGGTCGCCAAAGTTGCGTCAAAGCTTGCTGGAATAAAAGGGATTATTTTAGCTTTGGTTCTGTGTCAATGAGATAGAGATAGCAGGAGGCAACAGTTGAGCCTGAGAGGAAAATAAAGGGAAGAAAGAGAATGAGCTTGCAGTGGCGGCAGAGAGAGAGAGAGAGAGAGAGAGAGAGAGAGAGAGAGAAGGAGAAGAAGGAGGAAGAGAGTTCATGATTTGAATTTACTCCCTTTTACCGTCGGATTTACTGTCGAAAAATTTTGACAGTAACCCATTGCGAGACACCAAAAATGCAACATTTCACTAATTGAAGTTACCGTCAGAAAAATATGATGGTAAAGGATGTGCCAAAGTAATTTCTTTTTCCTCCAGATATTACCGTTGGATTTACCATCGAAAAATAGAATCTGTCGATAATTACTTAACCTTACGAATTCGATGTCATTACTACCAGTAAATCCGACAATAAATTTCTCGCTACTCTGCGATGCTAAATTTGACAGTAAATCCAACGGTACTCAACATTTTTCTTGTAGTGACCATCACTTATTCATCATCTTTTAGATATATTTAGTGTTGTGTTACCACTTCTGCCTACGCAATTCTTTCTAGATATACCTCTACATCGATATATTTTTTTCTTTATTCACTTATTGCTGTTAATGTTGGTGATGGTGTTAAAAGGTGGGGCAGTGTTGTAGTAGATTCTGTAAATTTAGATTAACGAGGGACTAAGGTTGAGATAAACAAGAATCACCAAACCAGGGGTTAATAATGGCAAAAAAGTTAGAATATGAGTTGGTGGTGGTGAGAATAAGGGTGATGATGGATATTAAAGAGTTACGATTAGGGTGAAATTTATGATTAAAGTTTGGGGTTGAAGTTGGACTAAGGTTAGGATTATGAATGGAACTGGAGTTAAAAAAAGTAAAATAATAATTCAATAAATTATTAACTATCAAAAAGTTAACAATAGGTGTAGAATCAAAATGATTTCAAATGTTAAAAATAAAATTAAAACAAATTAAAGATTAGAATATTTTTAAAATGTTCAAAAATATTAAAGACAAATAAAAGTATTTTAATATTTTAAAAAAAATACATAGCATTCTTTTCTCATATTTTTTATTAAAAATATATGTGTCATATGTAATTTTAAGTTATAAATTAGATTTTCAAATTATATAGTCTAACTATTATTAAATAAAAATTTGAAATATAAAATAATGATATTTTAAACATTATAAAAATAACTATTTACGTAAGTATCTTTAGAAATGTAATAAATAAAAGAAGTTATTATTGTGATAAGGATGAATGCTCGTTTAATAGATGACTCAACTTTTTAATTCACCTAGTAAAAATTCAGTTTTTTAAAGAAGATTAAAGTTAATAAAAGTTAAAAATATAACTTTTGTACGTACATAAATAATCATAGGCCGAGGTAAATGATATATACAATACTAATATAAAACACTTCTCTCTATATATATAGATATACGGTGCAACATATAATAGTAGTGAATATATATGAATCATCTCAGTTAAATTGAGATAATAATATTAGTAAATATTAATACTAGAGTTTTCTATTTATACTTTTTTATTTTATATTTATTTTCTCTTTCTTATTTATTATTTTACGACACATTATCAGCACAAGGCTCTGATTAAAATTTAGGAAGACTCAGGTAATAAATTTTCATTATGTCAAATCTCTCTCATTTTGAGTTTAATGCTCTTGATATATCTGAAAACAACTACTTATCATGGATATTAGATGCCAAAATTCATCTTAATTCAATGGATCTTAGAGATACCATTAAAGATGAAAATAAAGCATTCCAGAAAGATAAAGCTTAAGCCATGATCTTCTTTCGTTGTCATCTTGACGAAGGATTGAAAAATGAATATCTCACACTAAAAGATCATGCAGATCTGTGGAAGAACCTTCAAAAAATGTATAATCATCAAAAGACAGTAATACTTTCTCAAACCCGATATGAGTGGACACACTTGTGTCTACCGGATTTTAAATCCATAAATGAATACAATTCAACAATGTTTCAAATTATCTCACGAATAAAATTATGTGGGAAAAAGATAATTGATAATGACATGTTAGAGAAAATTTTCTAGACCTTCCATACCTCGAATATGCTCATGTAGCAGCAGTATCGAGAAAATAAATTTAAAAAATATTCTAAACTAATTTCTCACCTTTTTGTTGTTGAACGAAATAATAAATTGCTTTTAATAAATCATGAAGTGTGCCCAGCTGGTGCCGCTCATTTTTTGAAGCAAATACGAAAAATTATAACTGCAGAAGAGGTAAATGGCAAGACTTTGATAAGAAGAAAAATTATGGAAGGAAGAAAGATTATGTTCACAAGAAATGGTTTTACTAGAAGTCGGATAAAGAAACAAATAATGGGCAAAATAAATCAACAGAGGATAAATATTTCTGTTCTGGTGAAAAGGACCGTTGGTCACGTACCTGTCGTACTCCAAAATACTTAATTGATCTTTATCAAGCATTCTTGAAAATGCATAAAAAAGGAAAGGCGATAAATTTTATTTCAAAAGATGTTGCTGAAAATTACACCACTCATTATGAAGTATCTGATTTCTTTGAAGATACTAAAGGAAATATTGGTCATTTATTCAATAATAGAAAATTTAATATTTGGGTTCGTTAATTACTTATATAAATAAATAATGTGAAAAATTTCTTGAGTTTTATTTCCTATGCATTTGAATTTCAAATATGATATATATAAATATTGTTTAATAAAATATTAATGTTTATATTTAAGAATTTCAAAATTACTAAATGTGTCAAATTCTATAATAATAATAATAATAATAATAATAATAATAATAATAATAATAATAAATTTTTAGTGTATAGTACTATGTTTATATATTGTTCTTCTTAAAAAAATAATTCCAATGAGGAATACAATTTTAATTTACTGCGCGCATGTACTTTTACTCATTTTATTATTATTATTCATTTTTGAAGAAAATGATAGGAACATATAATGAAAATGTTTGTCTTGCGAATAGTGCAAGTTCGCATAACATTCTCAAAAGTAATATATATTTTACTCATCTTGTACCAAAAGAAGAATGTGTTAATATCATTATTGGCTCAGGCAATATGATAGAAGACTTCGAAAGAGCTATAATTTTATTTTCCAGAGGAGCAAAATTCATAATAAATAATGCACTATTGTCTATTAAGTTTCTAAGAAACTTGTTGAATTTTAAAGATATTTGCCAAAATAGATATCATATTGAAACAATAAATGAGGTAAATCATGAGTGTTTATGTACCATAACTCATGATTTAAATAAAAAAGTTATATTAGAAAAGTTACTCTCACTTTCTTCTGCATTATATTATACTAAAATCAGTTCAGTTGAATCACATGTCATTGTAAACTAGAAGTTTACAAGCCCAATTGAATTTATAATTTGGCATAATCGATTGGGACATCCTGGAACAACCGTGATATGGGGAATTATTGAAAACTCCCATGAATATTCACTAAAGAGTCAGAAAGTTCTTCAATCTAGTGAATTCTGTTGTATTACAAGTTCTCAGAGAAAGTTAATTGTAAGTCCATCACCAATAAAAATTAAGTTTGAGTCCCCTGAATTTCTAGAAAGATATCAAGAAAATATATGTGAATTAATTTATCTACCATATGGATATTTTAAATACTTTATGGTACTAATATACGCATCCTCGAAATAGTCACATGTGTGCTTATTGTCATCTTGCAACTTGGCATTTGTGAGATTATTAAAAGCACAAATTCCAGAAAATCAAATCAAAGTAATTCGCTTTGATATTGTTGGTGAATTCACTTTTCAATCCTTTGATGCTTATTGTATGGTTAACGGAATAAGTGTTAAACATACATCTAGTAGCTCATGTTTACACACAAAATAGGTTAGCAAAATCACTTATTAAATGCCTACAATTAATTGCTAGACCATTACTTATGAAAACAAATCTTCCTATTTTTGTTTGGGGACATGCTATAGCACTTATTTGTTTGAGACCAACAAGTTACCGTTAATTCTCTCTTCTGCAATTAACTTTTGGCTAGCAGTCAAATGTTTTTTATTTGAGAATATTTGGGTGTGTGATATATGATCCAGTTGTCCCACCTTCTCGTACTAAAATGGGACCCCCAAAAAATTAGAAATTTATGTAGGATATGATTCTTCTTCTATAGTGAAGTATTTTGAGATACAAATAGGAGATGTGTTTAAAGATCGATTTGCAGATGGTCATTTTAATGAATTAATGTTTCCAATATTGGGGGAGAGAATAAACCACTTGAGAAAGAACTTAATTAGAATGCATATTCGTTAATGCATCTAGGCTCATGATCAGGACAATGTGATTTAGAAGTTCAAAAGATTATACATTTGCAAATAATAGCAAATGAATTGTCTGATATCTTTTTTGATACAAAGAGGATAACCAAATTCTATATACTAGCTGAAAATACCTCGATTCGAATTGATATTCCAGTTGGACAAATAGCTACTGAAACAATTACATGCCAGAAGTGTGGTAGACCAATTGGTTCTAAAAATAAAAATTCTCGAAAAAAAAGAGAGGCATTTGATATTATCATCAAGACAAATAGTACTCCTGTTGAAAAAGATAAAGACATAAAAAAAACACCAGTAAGTGTCTAAAATTATGATATAGTGTTGACGCCAGAAGACGTTTAGGTACCTGAAAATTCTGAAAATTGTGAAAATAATAAAGTCTCAATAAATTATGTCTCTAGAGGAGAAAAATAGAACCAAATTAAATAATTATCAATAAAATATTTGCATATAATGTGTCATTACACATCATGCATAAAAGTATGGATCTTGAACCAAGAACAGTCGAAGAATGTTGACAAAGGAATGATTGGCCAAGATGGAAAGAAGCTATAAAGGCTGAGTTAGACTTACTTGCAAAACGTGAAGTCTTTAG
Organism: Arachis duranensis; assembly: GCF_000817695.3. Classification (NCBI taxonomy): domain Eukaryota; kingdom Viridiplantae; phylum Streptophyta; class Magnoliopsida; order Fabales; family Fabaceae; genus Arachis; species Arachis duranensis. Next base: position 14,742,292 of record NC_029781.3, on the reverse strand, counting down.
ACCTGTAGTCCATACACCAGAAGATGTAAATCCTGTTGGATACAGATGAGTATTTCTGAGAAAACGAAATGAGAAAAATGAAGTTGTACGCAAGCTCGACTTGTGGCACAAAATTTTTCACAAAGACCCGTTATAGATTATGAAAAAACATATTTTTTTGTAGTAAATGCAATAAGTTTGCGTTATTTGGTCAGTTTATCCGCATATCATAAATTACATATGCATCTAATGGATGTAGTGACAACTTATTTATACGGATAATTAGATCGTGATATCTATATGAAAATTCTAGAAGGACTAAATATATTTAAACCATCTAATGAATATTCGTAGGGGTTATACTCAATCAAATTGCAAAATCTTTATATGGTCTAGAGCAATCTGGACGAATGTGTTATAATAGTCTTACTAAGTATCTAGCCAAAAACGAATTCAAGAATGATGATATCTATCTATGTGTTTTCATAAAGAAATCTGTACTGGATTCATTATAGTTGCTGTATACATTGATGATTTAAATATCATTAGAATCCTTGAAGAGATTACAACAATTATAAAAGCTCTAAAAAAAGTTTGAGATGAAAGATTTTAGAAAGACTAAATTTTGTCTTGGCCTAAGATCGAGCATACAAAAAATGGGATCTTTATTCATCAAACAACATACACAAAAAAGATCTTAAAGAGATTTTATATAGATAAGTCACATCCATTAAATACCCCAATGATCCTAAGATCTTTGGATGCAGAAAAGGATCAATTCCGCCCTAAAAAAAAAAATAAAGATATCCTTGGTCGTGAGTACCATATCTCAGTGTCATTGGAGCACTAATATATATTGCTAATAATACACGACCAAATATATCATTTGTTGTGAATTTACTAGCAAGGTATAGTTCCTTTCAAAGTAGAAGACATTAGAATGGAATCAAACAAATTTTTTGATATCTTTATGGAATAGTTGATATAGATTTGTTTTATCCATATGAATCCAAGTCATAATTAGTTGGCTATGCAGATGTAGGATACCTGTCTGATTCACATAAAGAAAGATCTCAAACAGGATACTTATTCACATATGATAGTACAACTATATCATAGAGGTCCACAAAACAGACGATAGTAGCAACATCATCTAATCATGCTGAAATACTAGCGATACATAAAGCAAGTCATGAGTGTTTTTGACTCAGGAGTATAATCCAATATATTCTGTCATCATGTGGATTGATTGATCATAAAATAGCTCTAATTATTTTGTTTGAAGATAATGCAGTATGCATTGCTCAACTTAAGGGTGGATATATCAAAGGTGATAGAACAAAACATTTTTCTTAAATTCTTCTTTACTCATTATCTTCAAAATCAAAGAACAACTGATGTCCAACAGATTCGCTCAATCAATAATTTGGCAGATTTATTTACAAAGTCACTTCCAAAAGTCTCCTTTAAAAGATTGGTACATTATATAGGGATGCGGCGATTTCGAGATATTAAATAATATCGACAAGAGGGGGAGATTGTACTTTTTTTCTTGCTCAGGTTTTTATCTTTATTGGATTTTTCTTGACAAAATTTTTAATGAGGCAGTCCTCAAAAGATATTGTACTATTTTTCCTTCACTAAAATTTTTTTATTAAATTTTTTTAGTAAAGTTTTAATGAGGTATAATTCTAATGAACATATATAAAAAAGTGTTGTGATAAGGATGAATGCCTATTTAATGGGTCGCTCACCTTTTCAATTTACTTTTTCAATAGTATATAAAGGAAAACTAAAGTTAATGAAAGTTGAAAATATAACTTTTATATATAT
>NC_029781.3:14730594-14740114 GCF_000817695.3 Arachis duranensis | reverse complement strand
ATAGCACTTAAATAAATACATACTAGAAGCAATCTAGCAGACTAGCACCCTTTTCCCAATATGAAGAAACGGTAACGTAAATAAATCGATGAATTTCATACAAAAATGGGTTATAAATATTAAAATTAAATTATCAAATTAGATATTACTATGTATTATATTATTTTATACATTTATTTAAAAAAATAATTCATTATTAACATAATCAAATATTTACAGAAAAATAATCAAGTTTTTTATATTAGAATAATTAATTATTATTGTACTTTTATACTCTTATTTTCATTTGGCTATAAATATAAATCTAATTTGATTATATTATTTATGAAATTTAATTATAATCGTGGGTCAAGCTAAGTTTAATTATGTCACTTTTAAAAATTTATTATAAAAGTGAATATATGATCAATATAATATTTCTTTATGTGTATCTATATATATATGTGTAATTGATATTTTTTTTGGCCCATATAACATTATTGAATTTTATATACGACATGTAGAAGATAATTAATTTATCCTATCCACATATATTATATTATCACCATAAACAATTAAGAAGAAATAGAAAGATAGAAAATATAATAAATAAGTGAATGTAAATAAAGTAATATAGAGTAAAAGATTTTATTTTTACCTTTTTTTTATATAAATCTTATCAACAAGTGTCTTAAAATATTTTTTTAATATGGTAAAAGTAAAATATTTGAGTAAAAGAGAAAAGATTGAAAACCTAACAATAAGCTAATATTTTTCACTTCCCTTTGAATTTTCCTTTCCCCCTTAATTAATCTTTCTTCAATCTTTATTTTGTAAGCTGATTGCCGATTAAAAATAAAATAGTTCTCCACCAAAATTAACGAAAGTGCTTTTCATTTTTATTTTTTTAATCCATAACTTTATAGAGCAATCTTTAACTAAATCCTTCTCAACCGGTAGCTAAAATTATTGGCTGATTTTTTTTATATAAAAAAATGAAATTATTTGATATAATTACAGACGAATAGATTTTGTAGGTGAGAAATCAATACATAAAGAATGTGTTGCAATAACACGTGACAGCTTTCTAGTCAATACATAAGAACGCACTACAACAAAAACGCCATTTAGCGGCGGTTTTGAACCGCTGCGAAACATTTCGCGGCGGTTTTATGAAACGCCGGAAGATAGGGCGCGGCAAAACGGATAGCGGTGGTTTTAGTCAACCGCTGGAATAACCGCCGCTAAACATCTATCAATTTTGCGGCGGTTTGCAACCGCCGCTAAATAACAAATAAACGAAAACAACATTTATTTTGCGGCGGTTCTAAACCGCCGCCAAATTTTAGTATTTCCGTTCATAGTTATTAGAATCGGACCGGACCGTCCGGTGGTCCAATTTTGTAAAGCCTTCCACAAACGAAGAAGGTAGGGCTCGAACTTGGAACCTGGAGGAAAGAAAAGCTTTAACAATGTCATGTTACCACCAAGCCAACTTGTCTCTTCGATGTATATAGCGCTAATAATTATATATATCATATGAACACATTTAATTGCCACACAGATTTTTGTTGTATACTTTATATATCTGATCATTGTTATTATAGGCACCTTATATATTGGGTAAAATTCACAATTAAATCAAATGGAGGACTAAATTACACAATTCTACCAAATTGAAAAACATTACCAGGATCTCCCAAAAGCATATTCTTATGTAATTCGAATCAGTCTCATTTGAATTAGACAAACAAACACTACTTTGAATTAGTCCTATTCGAATTAGTAGTAATGCTTGTAATTGGAATTTGTCCAATTTGAATTATGCTTGCATGTAGTCTTATGGTAGTTCGAACCAGGGTGATTCGAATTATGCACGCTAGGTCGTCCCTAGTAATTCGAATGAGTCTGCTTCGAATTAATTTTGGACCATAGTAGATCGAATTAATTTACGTCTATTTATATATGATCCAAGCATATATAAAGAGTACAATAAAGAGTACATCTAATAATATCCATAATAAATTCAATAAAGAGTATATTCAATCATAAATAAAAAAACAATAATTATAAATATTTTTTATAAATTATTAAAAATAAAATATTTTCTAAAAATATTTATTAAGATTTAGAATTTAGTCTTTAATATTTAAAATTAGTAAAATATTTGTCAAAAATATTATATTTTGTTGGTCAGTTAGCATTATTGAATCTATTAACCATAATAATATGTAGATAATTGATTGGTTTTCATATAAAAATATTTTTATTCTATTTAGTATTTAATTTTGATAAAACATTATTTTATTTTAAATTTAGTTATTATGAATTCTTATATCTAAGAATACAAGCTAAGATTGTTATTTAAAAAAAATTGAATGCAAATTTAAATACCAATAAACTAAACAAAAAAAAATTTATTGGTAAATTTGTTCACATGAGTTAACATATATAGCTTATTTAACTTGTGAAATTTTTATTTATGTAAAACGAATGTAGAAAAAGTGTTACAAGTTTAAGTAACTATGATTTAAACATATATAGTTTAAGATAGTAGTATTTACTTAACTAGATTATACCTAAATGATTATTACTAAAGAAAACATTGCAATATGTGGTAATACGCATTTTGCGGCGGTTTAAAAATAACCGCCGCAAAATGCCTAACAAGAAGTCACCGGCGGACATATCGCGGCGGTTTTCGAAAAGAAGCCACGAAATACAAACCTGACCGGCAATATAGCGGCGGTTTGAAGAAAACCGCCACGAAATGTTAACCTTACAGCCATATAGCGGCGGTTTTAGCAAAACCGTCGCTAAATGTCGTCCTGATTGCAGCCCCAACCTTTAACCGCCGCTATATGTGCCGCAATTTGTCTTTTCGCGGCACATTTACAAAACCGCCGCAAAATAACCGTCGCTATCTTAAGGATTTGTTGTAGTGACGTGTTGGATACGTAGCAATATATTGACCAACACGTGGAAAACGTATTGAAATACATGAAGAACGTGTTGAATGATTTTTACAATATTGTGTAATACACTTCAAATATTAATATTTAATTAAAATATTATTTTTATTTTTATATTAAAAATAATTTTTAAAAATTGTTAATGATAAATTTTATGATATTTTTGTTTAAAATAAAAAATAAATTATTTTAAATTTATAAAATATTATTTATTTATTTTTTTTAATAACTTAAGTATAATGTGATAATGACTATAGCATTCAGCATTGTTAATATCCATATATAATCCTATTTGAACTTTATGCACAGTCAACGACATTCTCTTGCATCATTAATAATGGTCTAACAGAAGCACTTTATAGAGTAGCTTGTTTTCTGGGCCCCACTAAAATACTCCTCCATACTCCACCAAGACCAAAGGTTTCATCAGATACATTGAATGTAGACGCATTTTCAAGAATAGTTAGGTTAATTAAGACAGACTCCCCACACGAAATTAAAGAGAACGAGGACAAGTGAAATGACATGGAAGTCAGATTTGTAATGGTGCCCAAGGATTACAATAATTAGTAATAAGTGGAATCTGGATTTTAATTTGTATACTTTAATTTCTCCTATAAGCAAAGTGATCATGATCGATGATCTGTTGTCATGTGGTTGTGGTTAAAATATTGACACACCATAATATAGTAATACTCTCTAGAATAATGTTGAGAAATTAATATTATAATAGTCAATTTTTTTAATGTCATAATAACTTATCAAATAAATTCGGTATGAAATTTACTAACGATAGGTTTTTATTGAGTTTGGATTTCAGATATTTATTTTAATCAAATTTTGAATATTTTTATTTTAAGAGTTTCGAAATTTGTGTGTGTGTTAAACTGTTAATGTTAGTAATAATGTTATCCGTGCAATATTAGCTAGCTGTCAAGATTTTTTTTTGTCTCTCTATATATTTGAGATTTTTTTTTAATTTTTTTTTTATTGAAAAAAGGTAGCAAGAGATATCCCTTCAAATAGGCTTCACATATTCCTTTTTACTAAGATATTGTCATCAGAAAATTAAAGGAATTGTTACATATATATTTTTCTTTTCTGCTTTTTGCATGCGTGGTTTAGTTTATCACATCACATGTGTTGCACACAAAATTGACTACTACCTGGTGTTTCTATTGGAATAACAATGAATTAAAATTAAACAAATTAGGAAGAAATAGAAGTCACTATAGTTAATTATCTAAAAATCATTAAACAATATATTACTAACCCCTCATTCTAACAATATGTAAGTAATAATTAAGTACTATTTGATTATTGATAAATATATATGATAAATTCTTCTATATTCTTTTTAAAGTGATATGTAAATTATTAAATTTTCTTATATTTTTTTAAAGTGATATGTAAATTATTTTTTATTATGTGTCACTTTATGATTAAATACTATTTTAATCATAGTTAGGCTATTTTGTAATTAAAAAATTATTTAAAAAGAGTAAATATATAATTTAATAAAATATTAAAAATTAAATTCTAATTAAAAATTATTTAATTACAAAATAATCGTATTTTAATTAAGATGTTAAAATTAAACAAGGGAAATAAGATGGAAATAATCTGAGACCCAACACGTACATAGATAGGTTTCATCAAGCTATGGCTCAAATCTACTTGTATGTAACGACCTAATTTCTTTTTTATTTAACTTATGAAAACCAATTATATGATTTAGGTATGCTATATCTAGTCCTGATCATATCCAAATTTACTATGTATGTCTCTTGACATATCTCCTAACCTAAACATTAGATATTATTCTTTCCAATTATGTACACTTACCTCCTATTACCAGAGAACGTGTGCAGTGTTTTATCTGAAATAGCAAAGAGAGCAGAAATAGTAATTAATTTTGAGCAATAATGTTCCGTCACTTACAAAATTTATTACTTTTTGTTAATACTTGATTAACAAAATTATTTTTATACTAAATTTTAAATTTTAAACGTCAAATATTAATAGTATAAAAATAAAGTATTGACACAAAATATTAGTTAATATTGATAAAAAAATATTAGTCTATTAACATTTCTCATTAATTTAATTTGTGTTCTAAACTTACAATTTTGATGCTATTGAAATTAACTACTATTTAATTTTGATAGAGTTCTTTTTAGGGTTACTAATTATATAAAAGAAATGTACTTTGTAACTTTGCCAATAAATAGCTTTGCATGTAAAAAATGTTCAAATGTACTTTTAATGGTCACTTAATTATCATAAAAAAACATTTAGTATTTTTTTTAATTCAGTCAATAATTGTTAAAAAAAAGTTAAAAAAAAATTAATTTCGATGATCACTTTATTGCTAATAAACCTGTATTGATAATACTTTTATATATTGACACTTATGTTTTATCATTAATAGCGAAGAAACATCAATAAAAGTATTGTTGACAATTTTTTTTTATTGGTAAGTAATTATCAAAAATACATTTAAATATATTTTTTTATAATTATTAGCCATAAAAAATTCTAAAAGAAAACTTTTGCTAGAAGATGATGATGATGATAATATTGATATATAGTGGTTGGGTTATACAGTATTAGCCATTTTGGCAGCACCAAGACCAAGACATGCATCTACAGCTTCACCCACAGAAACGAAAACTCTTCCTCCAATTTTGCTCACAAAGTCACCTACTCTTAGCTTGTGGATTACTTGCCACCTTGGGTTAGCTATCACCAACTGAATATTCACATATATCCACACAAATAAATAAATATACATTAAATGATTCAATATCAAAATTTTAAAATTTTAATCAAAAGACCAAATAAATAAATAAAATATTTGAATAAAAATAAAATATTTTAAATATTGAGGACAAAACTAAAACCTAACTGATGAAAATATTATAAACTAAAATAATTACTCTTTAATTTTTGAAAACTTTGAGACAGTTGCATTCATACTTTATAAAAATTGGAAAATAATTTATATTCTATCATTCATTATTATATGCAGGTTCAATTATATACAAATTTGACATGAAATCATATATACTTTATTTGAATTTTATTTGAATTTGGAGTATTGTGATTAAATTTAATTTTAAATAATTAACTCATTCATCCTCATTTCTACTTGTATAAAACTATAAAACTAAAAAAATAATTACATGACCATTATATTAATTTTTCTGTCTAAAAAGCAAAAGCTTACTTTTACTCCATGTGAAATCAAATTCTTGTTCAGTTCCTCCAAAGAAGCAATTCCCGCTGTGTCAATATTCGTAAGACCTGTCAAATCATCATATGAAGTTATGAACAATGTCAAATTTCCGGATCGGGGAAAAAAATTGATAGATGTATGTTAATTTCTGTGTTTTTTTATTAAAGATAGAGAGATTTAAACTTACGATCTTTAAATGAATATAGAAAGATTATATCATTTAAATTATACTTTATTAGCTTATAATACCTTTTATAATATAGAAAAAATTTTAAATGTACTGATAATACTGATATTCCAATTATTTTAACCATTGATTTCAATTAATATTTATTATATATTTTTTTATAATTTAATCAATGATTAAAATAACTGGAATACCAATATTCCTGGTACATTTAAAACTCTTCTCATAATATATTTATATCTTTAGATATAACTACGGAAAAATCTACTCCGATATATATAAATTGTGAAATATTGACTAACCTGAGGAGTCAAGAATGATGAATTTTAAATTGCTTCCTCCCTCGCCCTCCTCAACGTGTCCATCGTTCACCCATCTCTCAATCCTTTCAAAACAATTAAGGTAATTCTCGTGAAATCAATATAATAAATAACAGATAAACGTGCACTTTGATTTTGTGAATGCTAACGTGAGTCAATTTAAATTAAATGAGATAAAGTAATTTCTGTAAATAAAAAATGTAAATCAAGTTAATTCTGTAATAGCAGTTAAATCAAATTATTAAATAATTTGACTCATGTTTATTATAAGAGCTATTTGAACTTATTAATTAAACTAATAATAAAAATTAAAATGACTCACATTTATACCTACAGAAATTATAAGATACTTAATTAACCGATAAAATAATTTGTATTAGAATTGAGATTGAATATATATACCTAACTCAATTTTAAAAATTAATTTATAAAAGTAAAAGACATTTTATATTTATAAACTATATATAAAAATCTTATTTTTGAAAAATGTTAAACTAATAATAATTTGTACTGAAACATGGTTAATTACGTTATTTAAAGTATGTTATACTGGAAGATAGAAATAGAGGTGTAGTTAATTTCATACAAAGTTGATAGTTAAGAGTCGTTAAATAATTTAATAAATTTAATTAATTAAATAATTATCTAACGACTTTTAATTATGAACTTTATATGAAGTCAACTGTGTTTTATAGTTTTAACCGAATTAGAAAGTACCTTTCTCTGACAAGAGTTGCATTTGCAAAACAAAGGAAGGAGGATTTTGGAGAAAGAATAAGAAGGCCAGGAATGGAGAGGCCCATTGGATATTGCTCAATGTCACCAAATGCATCTTTTCCAGGAAGCCTTCCAAGAACCGTTATTCCAGGTTGAATTGACACCAGAATTAACTTTGCAAATGATATTGTCACCTATATTATTTATTATTTAATATTTATTACACTTCATGAATTCTTAGCTTCACACAAGTAATTATTACCATTAAGAATAAGAATAATGGGTGACCACATATAGTGCAAGGGCTGGTTTTAATCTACAAGGCCGCAAGATGCATGATACAATATGATATAAGATACATAAAACATTAATTCTAAAAATTTGTTGCATATAAAAATATACATGTTGATATTGTTAATCTCAAAAAAAAAAAAGATTTTTCAATATCTTTTATCTAAATAACATTTTACATGATTTATTGCGTAAAAAATCTATACTTCATGCATATTATTTTTAAATAAAAATTAAAAAAATAGAAAGTTAACTCAAATCAGTTTATAATTACTTATTTTGTATTTATTAATTATTATTGTATTAATAGAAATATAATTATAGATTTTAAATACATAAACTTATGAATATTATATTAAATAAGATAATTTTAAGATTATCTTTTATAAATAATTAGATATCTATTTAGGGGAATTTGTCCTTTCATTTTAAGAAATATTAGAAGATGATGAGAATTTATTATTTTTTGTCAGCAAGTAACTATTAATATTTTAAAATCTGGATTAAAGCACATTATTAGATAACTAAACTAAAAAAATTAGGTTAATGACTAAAAATATTGTCAAATATTAAATTTTAATGACCCTCTAACATTTCTTTCTCATTTTATTAAAATTTGGCCTGTACTTAACCGGTAAAAGAAAAATAAATAATTTCACATTATTAGATGTAATCTCATACCATTAAAAATATTAATGATAGTTAATTAATGATTATAAATCACAAAATTTGCTGCTCATAGCACTCTTCTTTTAAATACTCTTATTTAAAATTTAAAATTTTATTTTTTATTTTTGGTTAAAATAGAAGCAGAGAAAGGAGTGTTGTGAAAGATACCGCAATTGCAAGGCCCATCTCTACAGAGGCAAAGAGGACCCCAAAAAAGGCTGCAGCGCAAGCAAGAAAGTCTAGTTTATCAACCTTCCAAATCTGATATGCTTTTTGAACGTCAATAAGACCAGGCACTACCGATATAATTATTGCTGCTAAGATTGCCTTTGGAGTGTAATACAATAGCCTCGTCAAGAATTTCAGTGATATTAGAACCGTCAATGCCATCACTATGCTTGACACCGTTGTTTCAGCCCCTGAACTATAATTTAGAGCAGTGCGTGAAAGTGAACCTGCATTGTTATATTTACTTCTTCTTCTTCAAATTCCATAACAGTAATATTTGATGGAAGAAGAAAAAGAGTGGGTAGAAATCTATTACCAGATGCAACGTAGCAAGACGTGAAAGATCCAACAATGTTGGTTAAACCCAGGGATATCATTTCTTTATTGGGATCAAGATTGTATCCTCTTAGGGATGCAAATGACCTACCAACAGCAATAGTTTCCTAATTTTTTATAAAATCATTAGTCAATTAAGCATGATTAAATTGCTACTTAAATCATTGTCATTAATAATTAACTAGATTAGAGTGTGAAAAATATGGGGGAACCATACCGTGAGTGAAATAACAGCAACGGTTAAGCCTGTTTTGATCAATGGAGCCAAAAAATTGTCACTAAGGTTGAGATGCAATAATGAGATTGGGTTCAAGCTACCTCCTTTGATTTCTCCTAACACATCAACTTTGTAGTCCTTCACATTTATTTGATGAGAATTCACTGTATATGCAACAATAGAAGATACAATAACTGAAAGCAGAGGAGCAATTGTTGGCAACCAGAACAGTTTCTTGTTCCTTCTCCCCTGTTTTCATAATGCAAGAAATAATTAAGAAAAATAAATATTTGTAATATTTGGTTGAGCAGAAATAATAACATATTTTGTAACATTATTGACAGGTCATTTAACCAATATAAAGAG
>NC_029781.3:14729734-14730513 GCF_000817695.3 Arachis duranensis | reverse complement strand
GAGGATTTTTTGCTAGTTTGATTAATTTTTTTTTTCTCTCTAAAAAAAATGACATTAGTTATTACCATGAATCTGGCAAATAGGATGAAACAAAGAAATGAGAATCCAAGAGTAAAGCTGTAAGGATGCCACTGTGACTGAAAAAGGCCAGTGAAATTAAATTAAAGAAACTGTTAGCAATAATAATATTGTAACGATTAAAAAACACTAGAGTTCTAAGATCAAATTTCTGTGGCGTGTTCTTACTCGATCCTTGAATAAAGATGTCCAAAATATTTTGATCACAGAAATCAAGTCAGATTTGTTAGTGAATTTTTTGATTCCTAACAACACTATAAACTGATATGCTCCAATGCCTACGGCAGCTGCTGCCAAGAACCCCACTATTGTTGCATGGGAAAGATAATCCACCAGAAATCCAAACCTGCTAATTAAAATGTGTATTATTGTTCGAATTAATAATATATTAAGACCCATCAAAATTTATTATTTTTGGTCATCATTTAATCATTAATTCAATTTCTTTAGTTTAGCTCTATTAATCTAAAAATTTAACAATATATTTTATTCGGTACTTTTAAATATTGATGGTTAACTGATAACAAAAGATAATCAATTATAATACCCTTCTAACATTTTTCATATATTAAACCAGGGAATTAATAGATATTAATATGATTATTAATTTATTATTTTATTTTAAATACGTGTAATAATAATAAGAGTTTAATTTTTAGTTTATTGATATTATAAAATATTTTACTTAATTATTTAATTAA
>NC_029781.3:14727181-14729722 GCF_000817695.3 Arachis duranensis | reverse complement strand
GTTCTTTCATCATTTTGATGGAAACTGATTTATCTTTTAATATTTTTATTTAATTATTTTATAATAAAATTTATTAAAGACTTATTTATTTATTTAATATATATATATATATTAAAATTTGATTAAAATTAAAGTGACAAAGAAATAATTTATCTGTATTTTAAAAACTTTTAAAATAATAAAAATTTATAAAGGCCAAAACATCTGATTTGAAATTTAAAATTTGTTAAATTTAAAATTTCCAAAACATCTCACAAATAAATAAATAACCATGCTTCATACATTGAGTTCATGTTTGTATTAAACAAATAAATAAATACATAAATAAAATTAAAGAAGTGGCATATAAGTAAGAATGAAGTAATAAGAGATGAGCATTGACCTGAAGATTCCAAATGCAAGTTGGAAGATACCAGCAATGAAAGTTGCAGTTAGAAGTAGCTGAGTGTATGCAACAGAATCTTGAATGGGATCTTTCAATTTGGAAATCATTGAAGAAAGAAGAAGTGAATCCACTGCTACATTCCCAATCACTATCTCTCTTGAACTCGTAAGCATTGCGTACATAAGAGGTGGCCCAAAACATGTATCTGTCTCAAAACTCAACCAAATTGCAAATTATGCGCTCTTTAGGATTATCAATTATAGAATTCACTTAGTCTTTTAGTATAAAAATATATTAGGTGTATACTAACTTTAGCTATTAAAATTAGTTATTAATATAGAATATACACTAAAAAAAATTAAAATATATATCTATACAGAAATATATAGTGGCTAATTTTAGTATATAAACAATATTTTTGAAATGAAATAGATCGTTAAATAGGACACTTACTTTGGTTTTATCTTAACTATAATAATCAATTTAAAACGAAGAATACAAAAATGTTCAATAATATCGTGACTTGGAATGTGTTTTCATATCCCTTTATAACTAGTTATATGCAACTTACATAAGCCATATTCGGGACTTAGCTGAGCCAAAGTAGCGAATCCTACACACTGCATGACCCAAAGCAACCATTTCAATTCAATAACATCATTGTAGTGAACATAATACACAATAAGTAACGACAGGCCTCTCATTTATATTTATTCGAATTGGTGTTCTTAGAATAAGGAAAAAAAAGTATTATTTTAGTTTTTAATATTAGATTAAATTTTAATTTAATTTTTAATATTTAAACATTTTATTTTTGTTGTAAAAAGTTTTAAATAGATTTAATATTATTTTATCATTAAATTTGATACAATAGTTAAAAAAATAAGTGACATAAATGTTAACAATGACTATGTTTAGTTTTGAGAATACGATAAGATAGGATAATAAAAAAAAGAATAGAGATATAAAAATTAATATTTGTGTATTTTGTTTGATGATAAATTGAATATAAGATAAAATAAATAATAAAAGTCTAATTAATTTTAATTTTTTCTTCACAAAAAATTTTAAAAAATAGAATAATAAAAATATAATTATAAAAAATTAATATTGACAATAAAAAAAATAAAAAATAAGTTGTGTTCCAATTAAGTGTTTTTTGTGTTATTTTTGACAAAAAAACATAAAATACACTAATTCAATATCTCAAGACATAATATTTCTATCAATGTCTCATTTATTAAATATAATCTTGTATTTCTGTATACATGTTTCAGTATTCTGTGTTTATAAACAAAAGCAACCAATTTTATTAGTTAAATTATATCATTTTATTTTTCATGTATTAGAGAAACAAAACTAAAACTTTTTTGTAACACTTTCTTTTTTTTGTTCTCTTTCTTGCATTGAATCCCAAAATTTTAGAAATCAATAATTAACACTTTAGAATTGAATAAAAAAAAAAAGGTTTTTACATACCAATTGTTAATGAGTCGATTTTACTTATATAATGAAATTAAATGTTATTAACTATTCAATATACTAATTATTTGTGTCAAATTTAATAATGAGATAATATTAAATCTATTCAAAAATTTTTAACATTAAAATAAAATACTTAAAATGTTATGAACTAAATTAGGACTTACCCAATCCTTTACTCAAGAAAATTATGTTACCTTATATAATCATATATTCAATATTCAATGGCTAAAACTATTTATGGCTCCATCCTAGCATGTAGGGTCTTTGTACAGCTCAAATTAATTTTGAATAACGTAACTTTTTCTTTTTGGTATTTTGAATAAAGTAACTATAATAATATAATTTTTTATCAAAATAAAATATAAATGAAAAGTAACTGTTAGACAATTTTTTTTGGGGCCACTTTTAGCTCTAATAATTAATAATATATTGTTCCAACTTTCATAAGCTAGCTTTCGGTTCGTAATGTCCAATTGTCCATCAAAACATGCATATTTTAAGCCTGAAATACCGAGATAAAGCCCAAATGGCCTAATAGCATCTTTTAATTTGACATATCATATTAGGTCCATGCCTAAACCCGATTCATTCACAACCCACAAAGAAATTAAAAAAGAGAAAGGAAAAAAAAAGAAACATTCTTGTACAATAAAAAAAATCAAAACCCACCA
>NC_029781.3:14726738-14727059 GCF_000817695.3 Arachis duranensis | reverse complement strand
GCAACTATGAAGAAGGTATTACTGTTAAGTTTACACTGCTATCTGCATTGTAGACTTGTGATTGTACCAAACAAAAATCTTCACTATTAGTAAAGAAATTAAGAAAAAATAATTTTTTTTATTAAATTTTACTATTCCAATTATAATTTTATTACTAGAAATAAAAATAAACTAAAACAGACCAGACTTTATTCTTAACATATCTACAATAAAATTTATTTAACCTGTACTTAATTTATAATCTGTTATAAACTATCTATTAAGTATTAAGTCTAGTCTATTAACAAGTCTGACCCAGCATTAAACTTGTAAAAGGCTTGA
>NC_029781.3:14704047-14726673 GCF_000817695.3 Arachis duranensis | reverse complement strand
AAATAATAAATTAAAATAAAAAATATTAAATATACATGAAATTAAATAAATAAATAGTCTAGTAAACAAAATTATTTTATAAACTTAAATCTTCCCTATTAAAAAATTTAAACTTTTAAAATAGTTGAATGTAAACTTATTTTCTGTCAGACTAGATTAAGTCGCAATACACATTGTTTGGTATTTTTCTAACCCTACTTATCACTAAAAAAAAAAAAGTTTTCTATTTGCCATTCCATTTAACGTGCATATTCTCTTCAATCTAGTTCTCACACATTGATGATATCTGTATTTTAAATTGTCTCATTTCACAAAATACCATTTATGACCAAATTTATATTTGAAAGTGTTATATGAATGTGAATTTTTTCTTAAAATAAAAATGACTTAACAGGCACGAAATCAAATTGAACCTGAGGAATGGCGAGACTTGCAACGGTTATACCCGCCATGAGATCGAATTTGAACTTGTGAGCATTGTATCCTCTTAGAGAAGCAAGGATGGGAAAAATCTCCGTCAACAACACCAACACTCTTTTGTACAAAGGTTGTTGGTTGTCATTGACAACGAGAGTTGACCACACATTCTTGCTGTTATTGGGGGGCAATATTGTGTCCTTAACGTTTTCGAATACCTCTCGAAAAAAACAAGGCGGGTCGGGTGCATTTTGCACCCACTGCTGCTGGTACATTTCTTTCTCTTTAGATTCCAACATTTCTTCCAATGTGCAACTCACTGCGGCACTGCTTACTGATGAAGCTACCATTATCAATAATGAAGATAGATAATGTCCTAAGTCTGTTACGTTGTTTAATTAGGACACTATATGCATATTGGAATGAGATATTGGATGAGATCAGAGAGGATCAATAATTCTATGGTGCTTTATTTTTCAATGTATTCGCTTGTATAAATAAAAGTTTATTAGCAAGTATATATACATATATAGCTTCATATAGCTAGAAAAACACTTCAAGTATTATATTTGCATTATTATTGTAACGGATACTCTTTTATTTTATTTTATTTTAACTAGTCTAAAATATTCGAGTTATGAGTATAAAATAGGAAGATATTTAACTAAAGAACACATAGACAAGAAAAAATATATAATAATATTTATATGAATAATATAATTATTCTCGTATAAAAAAATTATTTAATATAATTAGTTCGGTCCTTATTTTTTAAAAATTTAATCTGATTATTAGATATAAAAATAATAAAAAATATTATTCTTACACTAAAATTAATCACTAAAATTAGTCATTAATATATTTGTGTAGTTTAATTTATTTTTAATGTATATATATTTTAATATATATTTTATATTGGTGACTAATTTTAAAGACTGATTTTGGTGTAGAGGTGACATATAGTCAAAAAATAATTTAATAATAAGAGACAATGTACATCACTCTCACTAATGCATAGTGTGTCGCTCTTTTCACCTTAATATATACTATATATATTTCAATATTACACATCATATATTAGAGAAGATATTCTCCTAATATAATATAACATAAATACTACATATATAGGCTTGTTGACGCTTCATAATATGAGAGAGTAGGAGTTAGAGGTGGGGGTGAAATATCCCTTTCTATTCTTCTGGCATTACATGATGTATGATATTAAATATACTAGTTAAGATCTTTAATATCACTGTTGGTAGCGAAGAAAAGCTAGCTAGCTAGCAGGGCCGGGTGAACCTGCTTCTGTTTGACTCAACTAAAAGAGGAACCGCGTGGCCGTATGCCTGCTTAAGCAATTAAGGAGACACTACTTTGTATTGATTTCCAAAACAGTTCTTTTGTCATCACCTTCATTTTAAAAATTAAACAAACGAACCCTTTTAATCTTGGTACGTTACGTTGTTCATGTCATTCTTTTATGAGATCCTGGAGCTACTTGGAAATTTAATTGTGAGTATGGTCACAGCAGGCGGAGGTGTGATAATAAATATATACCATTCTTTTGATGATATATACTCCTTTCTGAAAAAACTCAATATCCATAAATATGTACCATTTCTAAAGAAGAAGGTGTACATTTTAAGGAAGTGTATTATAAAATGGTGCAAGTATATTTTTCAATATTAAAAATGTATAACACCAAAAAGGGGGTCATTAACAGTATAATAGGCACTAGTCGGTCGAGTTTGGTTTAAGAATCATTCAAAAATTATTATTTTCTTTAAATGCATATTTTATGTATATAATGGGTTGTTTATTTGGTCTAATTTAAACTAAAATTAAAAATGAACCCACTTTTTACTCTAGTCACAAAATCCTTCAGTTTCACTTTAATTCTAACCACCCAATCCTTATTTCAAATTTTACCTAATCCTTTCTTTGTGAATGATGGAACACCTCTCACCCTCACTCTCGCGACCTCTGATAACCATTCCACCGCAGTGGCGCCGACTGACCCCGCATCTTCCTCAGCACCTTTCAGCCCCCGATTGATCACCCATCTGCGCGTGCAACTTCCCTCGATGGCAGCAGCAAGTACGGTAGCCCCAGGAGCTTTCCGTCGCGATACTCAGGTGCACTTCGCTGGCGGGCCTCAACGTGGACTGGGTTGCACATCGCATGAGGCTGGGTCGCTACGCTGCTCGACTTGGCACCAGTACCGAGACCGCTAGCACCCTACGTCCTTTATCCTCCGTCCAAACCCCTTACGTCAACGTCGTTGTTCTTGCGACCCACAAGAACCTTGCGTTGCCGAGGATCTACGGGAGGTTAGTGGGTGGATTTCCTAATGTGATGATAACTGTTTATGTTGCTGCTAGTTGTACATGCAATAAATCAGCTTAGGTGTTTGATTTTTCATAGCAAATAACTCCATTGTTGCAATTTCACTGGATTGGAACATGCAGAATAAGTTGCTGATAATGTATTTATTTGCCATTGATTTAATCTTGGGACGCAAAGTTATTCAAAAGTTTGGTTTAAATAGTATAGTAGTGTTCGCTCACTGTGTGGACCTTTGCATGCAACGTCACGTAAATTAGTTGACCATTGTCTTTATTTACTTGACACTACTCAGATGGTTACTTTAGCATGTTTCTGGATGGTTGGTTTATATTATAGGCATTGATATTTGGTCTTACACAGTTTTAGCATGTTTGAAGTATGTGTTATTTGACACGTTTCTTGTTTATAAATAACTAAGCTTGGTGTCTGATTAATGTTAATTTTTTTTCAATTAATGCAAACGTGTATAGGGTTCTCAGGTTGAGCTATGTACTAAATAAGTGAATCAATTAAATATAAGTTTGCCTTTCTGTTTGTTGATAATTGAATATAACCAGGTTGCCTTAATTTTAGATGTATGGTTGCTTTTGGATTGGCTAATAATTCATTTTAATCATGAGGTGATATCGTACAAATCGGATTGTTAGTTTTAACAGTGTTTGGATGGTTATTTTACATCATTTTTGGTGGAATTTTCTCTCGAATGGTTCAGTTTTTACCGATTTTGACCAGTTCTTATCGACTTTGACCAGTTCTATTTCTTAAGCGGTTCAAATACTGGATCGGACCGGTTGAAAATTTGGTTCACCAGTTTTTTGGACGAACCGGCCGGTCTAGTCCGGTTCTTACAACTATGCATATATCTGAAAAACATGAGAATATGAAAGAGTGATTTTTGCAACTTAGTGAGAAAACATTATATCTATAACCCATATAAGATAATACAAATTTTACTTAAAAAGCTATATTTCCTTTTAGGGATAAAAAAAGTCATATTAAGTAAATATGCGAACAAATAGATAAGTAATTAAACGAATGAACTGAAATTGGAGTTCTCATTCAAGAAGTCAAATTAAATCGAATGCTACACACTTGGGCGTCTCTAAGAGTAATCCTTTCCTCTAGTGTGTTCATACGGTATAACAGATCTAATGTGTGACCTACACGTTAGGCTAGCAACGTCCTTGCTAGCTGAAATTTGAGCCAGATGCATCTAAGTTAACATCTTATCATGATCGTTATTGACTACAGTTTTTTAGTCAGAGTCTCTCAAACTAATTCATGTATAACAAATCTCTAATACTTGTAATATATTACTAAATTTCATTATATATGCTTTATAAAATATATGAATATCATCTCGTGTGTATTTTTATAAAATTATGAGTTTCGCAAAAATCAATACTCATTCTAATAATTCAAAAATCAAAATCAAATATTTTCAAATGTTAAAAATAATGATTCAATTTAAATACTGATCGTAATCAATGTTCTGAAAATCGGACTGGATCAGCCGGTCAAACTGGTCTAACCGTGAATCGACAGTTCAAACGGTTCGATTTATTAACAGAAATTGCTATTTTAAAAACCGGATACGAACCGCTGAACCGGCCAAGAACTCGCCGGTCAGGCCAGACTGAAACTCGGCCGGTTTATAAGAAACGACACCGTTTCCTTCATTGAAAGAAAAGGAATTGCACGCGTTTGTCCCCCCACCCCTTCCTTTCTCCAATCTTGTAGCCGCCTGTCGGAGTGAGAAACTGCTGCTGCCGCCTCCGTTGCACGCAAGAACTCGTCTTCGTGCTATCGGCGTTTGCTACTTCGATCTCACCAACCCCTGTTCGCTCTCACAAATCGCCTGGTCGCCATCGTCCGCACACTCAATAGCTCTCTGTCGTCCGTCGAAGGTCAATGCTCACTACTAGTGCTTGTTCTTCGTGTTTTTTTAATTGTCTATTCAGAAATCAGACCCTCTTCGTGCTTGTTCTTCGATGGTCAGTTATAGTTGTTTCTAGTGTTTTTTTATTATTCATGTGTTTCTAGTGTTTTTAGTGTTCTTTGTGTTTTTGATTAAGTGATGCGTTGCTGTTTTCTTGTTTTACTTTGTGCTTGAGATTGGATGCTCTGTCAGTGTTTAGTGCTTGTTCTTAGTTGATTGGCTTTGCTCACTACTCTGGCTTGTTCTGGCCTGCTCTTGATTGATTAACTCTGTTACTGGCTTATTGATTGATGATAAATTGCTACTGTTAAGCTGTTACTATTTTGTTAGGGATAAATTGTTACTATTACTGATAAATTGTTAGGGAGTACTTGTTACTGTTTTGTTATGTTTGTTGCTTAATGCTAAAATGAAAATCAAATCAAATGCTGTTTGTTGCTGAATGCTGTTGGTAGTATTAATTTTGTGCTACTATTAATTTTCTGGCAGTGCTGCTGCTGTTTTTAATTTTGTGAATGATTTGTTAATTTCAGTTATGAATGATAGTATTAACCTGCTTTTTTATGCTATTAATTTCAATGAAAAATTTGCCACAGATGTTGAGGGACTCTTAAGCTTATATGAAGCTTCACATCTTAGGATTCAGGGAGAAAACATATTAGATGAAGCTCTTCAATTCATCTTAAATCCATTACTCCTATGAACGTTATTTTGTTTTATTTTATTTTTCAATTTGATAATATCTTTGATCTTTGTTGCCTATGTTAGTTGGTGTTTGTTGATGGTCTGGAGTTTTGAGTTGTTTGTTAGATGAGTTTAGTTGTGATAAATTTTGAAAATTGTTATGTTTTGAGAAGGTTTGGTTCAATAATTAGATTGAGCTTGAGTTTAGATTGTGTTAAATTTTGATAATTGTTATGTTTTGAGAAGGTTTGGTTCGGTGATTAAGTTGAGCTTAATTGTAGAAGAGGTCTTGCTACCCAGTTGTAAGATTGTACAGTATTAACTTATTAAATGATTAGAATTGCATTTTGTTTGAACAAAATTGCATTTTGTTTGAACAATGTTGACCTATTGAATAGTATTCAGTGATTGGAATTGTATTTTGTTATAGATGGTGATGATTTTCTTATGGAATGACTAAGTTTGTATTAGACTACAAGTATGTGTTAGGCGTTTATTTATAATTCATTATTTTATTATTATACGGTAGTTTTTCCGGTTAGACTACGGTTGAAACAATAAACCAGTGAACTAGTGACTAAAACAGTTTGATGACCAGTCCAGTTTTCAAAACCTTGATCATAATATATTTACAAATAATTATAGACATAATATCTACTCACAACTTGGCTCTAAAGAACTGGAAATAACTTTGACCGCATCACCAAGCTACCAAATGATGTCTAATAATTTTACAACTCTAGAAATATGATAATGATAACATTTGTGAGTTAATAATATTGTCAATTAATATAATCTTACTTAATTTGACAAAAGTTTCAAATTTTTCAACCATAATAATCCTAATTTGGATTTATACATATCTATAAGTATATAGATGACAAAAATCGAAGACATAAGTAATTATTAAGACAAAGAATTACCTTAAAATTTGAAATTATTAAGACAAAATTTGAAATTCTTCCTTCACCCACTAAATTTGTACTCTATTAACAGAGTTGTGCGAAAATAACTGCACTGTGGTGTATACAACTCAAACCTTCCGATCGACCTTCAATGAACCATGTAGTAGAGATGCTTAACTTTACAATCTAACAATGCCTCTGAAGCCTTTGTTATATCCAACTGAAAACTTGAATTCTGAACAAATTAGAGCAGGTCATTCAACAAATATTACAGCCTACAGGTGATTTTGGTGAAACTATCACTAGCAATGCTACACTAGAAAATAGCTTATCCGGTAGAAGTTGACTACAATGTCAAATAGTTGATTTTTCATTCTTGTAAAATAATCTTTCAAAGCCAGTTTATGTTATCATGTTATGTAATGAGTTAAACCTCAGAGTGGTCCCTGAACTTGCACTCGACCCTCAAAGTGGTCCTTAAACTTGCAATGGCCCCAATATTTAGAAATGGTTGAACTCTTTAGGTTGATGTATTTTTTGTTGCCATATTTTGCTTTCATGATTCTGTTTCAATATGCACTGGTTTGTTTCAGACATTGTTGTTGCCATATTTTGCTTTCATGCTTCTGTTTCAATATGCCTATATTAATAGAATGGGATAGGAGTAGAACTTACTATCTCGTGGGGACGAGTTTACTGTCACTTACGTATGTTTAGGGACTAATTTATATCACTTATGTATATGTAGGGACTAAGTTTATGTCACTTATGTAAGTTGAGGGACCATGTTGGGTCTCGATATTGTAAGTTAATAATTTTTGTGATTTCCTGCAGGGACTAATCATAGCTGTCCAGGAGGTCTTCCTTGATGTCTACCACAGATTTTGTGTATGGCACTTGTGAAGAAACTTCAATAAGCAGTGGAAAGACAACGAACTCATAGGATTACCGTGGGAGTGTGCAAGATCTACCACTCAAGAGGGATTCATTGAGGGTATAATGAAAATTCAGAGAGCTAAGAAGGAAGCCTAGGAGTACCTTGCCAAATGGCGAAGAGATGCATGGAGTCGGGCCTTCTTCCCTACCCAACCAAAATGTGACAACATCTGTAACAATGCTTGCAAAGTATTCAATGCAAGAATCAAGGAAGCAAGGGCTAAACCAATTATCACACTACTCAAGGAAGTTAGAATATATATCATGAGGACGATAGCCCGAAACAAAATGAAATTCAAGAACCATGTTGGGTTACTACCCCCTGTTCAACGTTGCCGCTTGGAAAAGATCAGGAATGCTTCAAAGAATTGGGTGTCAATGTGGTCCGGAGATGCGGACTATGAACAATTCGAGGTACATGGGTTGCCAACAAACTGGTAGTGGACTTGGGAAAGGGAATATGCACCTGTGGACTTTGGCAACTGAGTGGTATTACTTTAATTGTCATTACCGTTCCAATAGTTATTTTGATATTGTAATTGTTTTTCTTAATTTATTGTGGATTTCACACTGGAATTGGAATTGGTTACTTAGTAACTTGGATGCATTTTATTGATTTGAAACAGGGATGCCCTGTGTCTATGCTTGTGCTGCAATGGCTAGGGCAAGCAGGCAGCCCGAAAACTTCTGTCATAGATGGTTGACAATGGATGCATACAATGACACATATGCATTCCATATCAATCCTATTCCTGGTCAGAAACTCTGGGAGAAGTCACTTTACAACAGACCACAAGCAACCAAATTTAAGAAGATGCCAGGGGCACCCAAGAAGAAAAGAAGAAAGGGAGTTGATGAAGGCCCAGTTGGAGGCAAGAAGCAGAAGAACACCAAGATGAAGAGGGTATATAAGGAGGGTTCACGCCATCATTGTGGTGGCAAGGGTCACGACAAGAGAAATTGTGCTAAGAAGAAGGCCGACGACGAGGCTGCAGCTGTTGCAGCTGCTGCAGTTGCTGCTGCTGCAGTTGCTGCTGCTAGTGAAGCTAATACAGGAAATCAGCAACAACCTCTCCCTGCTGCTCCTAAAGTCCCAGATGAGGGCAATGCTACTGAGATTGAGGTAGGCATGAGTCAACCAATGGTGTCAGAAAATAAAAATGAAGAATCCCACCAGGTAAATCAGTCCCAGGCAAGGCCACCAAAGCTCCCTAAAAAAAGAAGACAACCTCCACCAGCTGCAACAGCTTCGATTCCTCCAGCAGCAACCAGTGCTCCTCCACCAAGTGTTTCAAATGCTCCTCCACCAGCCACTGTTCCAATTTCAAATACTCCACCTCCAACAAGTGGTCGTATCAATCCAATGGTTGGTGTATCAGCAACTACAGCTTCAAGGTTGCGTAACACCATGCATTTTGTTCCAACTTCGGGGTTCAAACCACCAAGAAAATTCAACAAACGAACATTTTGCTATTTTTCTATTAAGATATTTTGCTTTTAAACATTGAACTTTATGGTTTCTGAGTTCCATGTGTCAGGGTGTATGTGTTTTGGATTATGGTAGTTAAATACTCCATCTTGTATTTTGATCGTGTCTAGTTTGACACAGACAACTTTGAAAAATAATTAACAATGTGGGAATGTTATTGTTGAATGTTTCAAATTTTATTACACTTCCTTAGCTACATAAAATAGAATTACACAAATCTATTCATTTGTTCATCATAAGGTACAGTAATTACAACTTTTGTTTTACACAATATTTAACTGAAAATCACTGCTTCCATACTACACAAACAACAATTACAATTACTGTAACAACAACCAACAACAAACAAAATGCTAGTTTTAGAGCCCTAACTTTAGACTCCAAGCTTCCAAGCTTCCAAGCAAATTTCATTCTCCACTCCTCCATTTCAAAGCCAAAATTACTTCTGTCACTTTTTTCTTCTTTATCAGCAACTTTGTCAGCCCACATAAAGAGACCATACCACCTCTTGCCAATACTCTGCAACCACATTTCATGTCCATTGAGAAGAAATGTTACAAATTGAATAAGCAACAATGCTAGGTATATTCATTAACAAAAATCACTTACATTATAATTAGGATAACCATAAAATGGTCTCCCTGGATTCGCCTCTGTTCCTGACCACTTCAGGACGGGTCGGCTACCACATCCACACCTATCTGGAATTCGTTCGTGACTACTTCTGGTGGTTTTCCTCCCATAGCTTTTCTCGGATCATCGGTTATTGGAGCTACTAACATGGTTGCTGCCTCCACCCATCATGACCCACTCAAATCAAGCTCAACGGTGCCAGGAAAGACGAAGGAGAGCAGAGAAGAAGAAACAGTCTGGTTTCTAGTAATAAATTGGGGATTAGGGTTATAAATGATTTCAGGGACTAAATTGAGTTAAAAAAAGATAACAGCCACATTAGATAACCGTTACCTCTCCAACGTGGCGTCTCTTCATACATGTCAGCGCGCCGTTAAGGAATATTCTCCGAAAAATGCTTCAGGGACGACGTGAACCACATGTGTTAAATTCGGGGATAAGATTGGGGCCATTGCAAGTTTAAGGACTACTTTGAGGGTTGAGTGCAAGTTCAGGGACCACTCTGAGGTTTAACTCAAAGAAAAATACTTGACAACTGGAAACGCAATCAAATAGACCAATAATTTAAAGCATGTTTCTGGATTGCCAAAAGTTGATATAATGTAATTGTATTTTTTTTGAAAAAGAAAAGGAAATCATTGACAGTAATATAAAACTGAGAGAAAATGGCAGGACAATTTTCCTTTGGCAAAGAAAGAAATAAAATTGAAGAATGCACTTATACATTTATGTATATTTCTATACATGTTTGATCTCTTTCTCTTTGCCAAAGGAGAATGCCGTGTCATTCCTCAACAGCAATACAAATGTTTAACACTTTTTATATACCAATTTCGATTTGTGTGTGATGAAGACTATCATGGAAGCTCTTTCTATATATAGCCAGCAATAATCCGCATCCAAAGCCAGCATATGCCATTGAAAAGGAGTAGCAATCAAGAGCATATATATGCCAGAAGCATAGAAGCACAATTCCCAGTGCAAAGCTCTCGCGGTTTATGGTATTAATTCTCTCCTCTCATCTATTCCTTTCCAAGTCCAAGGATTTGTCTATATCACACTTTTTCTCTTGCCTTACAAATCAGGTTCTTATCCTTTTTGTGCTCATGATTAAGTTACTCTAACTAAAACCATTATAACATGCATATGCTCGCCCTACTTTCATTGAGAAATGTTTTTCGTACTCTATACTGACACATAATATTGTTTTGGATGTGTTTACAGACCCATATAGAATGTAAGTATTTACTATAGTGCCTAAAAAGTATTGCCTAATTACTAAAATAGGTAAAATAATTAATTTTAAATTTAAAAGTATAAAAGTTAAAATTTTTTAAATATTTTAAAATTACTATAAAAAATAACTTAGGCAAAAGTTAGGCACTAAATAAAAGACACCATAAAATTGGCCATAGAATGTATTCCAAATCTAACAAGAAAAAAGCAGCATGTCAACTTAATATACAGAGAGGGAAGATATGCAAAATATACATCTGTGCTTCACCAGCATGGCATATATTTGAAAATGTGTCAGGTAAATAAAAGGGTAAATTAAAGTCATAGAAATGGACGACTTGTCATAATAAGGGTAGTGCAATGTCACAACGTGAACCATGTGCAGTTGCTCTCAACCACTTGTTTGCGTCTAGCTAGGTCCCACTCTACCTCAGCTCCTTTCAAAAATGTTATATAAATTACTCATTTTGAGTTCGTTATGTAAGTCTCATGCTAAACAATCAATGTCAATTTATGTTAAGCATACATAAGCAAATGATCGATCTTCACGTAAGAACAAAGTTGATAAAACAAAATGAATGAAACAAACGCATGTGAGATGCATGTGCAGAATGAATGAACCTGCCAGTCCAAGCAACTTAGCTACTTTAACAGAACATTCTGCTTCTCTGAGTTACTTGGATTTCATCATTAGAAAAGTGTGTTACTCTTGTTTGAATGATGTAAACATATTGCATTATTAGAAAGTTGTGCTTCCATTATTCATTCATAAATAATCATTATTAATCACGTACAGCTTAATTCAACCACATTATTAATCATTATTACACAATTAAGGCAATCCGAAATTGTGGTTTGCGACGCTGGGGAAGGACCAAATTCAGTTGGCCAACTCTTTCAACCTCTTCATTTTATTCTACAATTCATTAAACTCCAACTAATTTGATTTATGCTGATCAGTTATTATTGTTAGGAAATTTCATTTCCGTAGTCTATTTTAACTATTTTATATTTTATACCAGATTGGGCCTTAATGAAAATAAAATCAATACTATTCTATTTTTCACGCTTTTCTATATATTTGAAGAAATAACAATATCAGAACTCTCATATATTTAATATCTCAAACTTGCAGAAAAACAAGTGAAACTCGGCATTGTTTGTGGAGAACTAAAATACAAAATGTAGCCTATTATTGCCTATAAAAACTAATAAAATAGTAAAAATGTAGCTTTCATTAGGAAGTTTTGTACCCATTAATCTGGGGAAAATTTGCAGCACTGCAATGAAGTATAATTAGAAGTTGCAGCTATTGCCTACCACACTAAACATATTTCAATTTATTTAATGTATTTTGGAAGCAATAACTGCCTTGGCAATTGGTTGATTTGGTTCCCACATGAAAGCTTTGATGCAATCACCAAACCAACCAGAAAGAGATGTGACCATATAATGTCAACATCTAAGAGAACACAAAATGGATTCCCAATAGTGCTTTGATACAAACTATTCTCCAACCTATACATAATGATGAACTGTATGGTAATCAATCAGGTTCCTATAATTTAAATCCCTTTACATTTTTCAGTTCATAGATCTGTGTTTATTAGTAGACACCCCCTTTGGTTTTGACTCAAAACATTTGTATTTTCTTGGAGAACAGAAACGGTACACCTTATATAATGATAATTAACAAAGAAAATGTCTCCAATCCAAAATTTGTTTGAACTACTCTTGTAATTTCAAGGTGCAAGAAGGGCAATATAGTCATAAAGAATAATATAATATATCTTGTATTATCTACCATGTTTTGACAAATCTACTTATGATAATACAGTTCCAAAACGACTTTAAGAGTCTAAGCTTATTTTCCCAAAGCATTTCTTTGTATTAATGGAAGCAGAGACAGTGTTGAAGCTCTTTGATTCTTGCTGGTTTGGGATTCAAGACATGAAGGAACAAGAACCTTGTTCATCAAGTTCTCATGAAAACACAAATCATCAAACCAAAGAAGGAATATCAGAATCAGAAGAACCGATGCTTTTGCGCAGCCAAACCATTCATACAAGGTCTATGAGCGACCAATTGGACAATAGGACATGCTCCATGCATGATGATTCTAGTTCGCCCGAGTTTGAGATGTTGCCATCAAAGCTTCAAACCATTCTTTCAGGAAAAGATATCACAGACACAGAACAAGATGAAAGGCAAGCACAGGTGCAAGTGCAACTTGAAGGGTTGCCTAAGAAAAACAACAACAACAACAAAAGAAGAGGAAGGAAGAAGAGAAGGGGAAGCAAGAGTTTATCAGACCTTGAATTTGAGGAGCTTAAAGGGTTTATGGATCTTGGCTTTGTTTTCTCAGAGGAAGACAAAGATTCAAGCTTGGCTTCAATCCTTCCTGGTTTGCAAAGGTTAGGGAAGAAGAGTGTCAAGAATGATGATGATGATGAGGATGGTGATGATGATGATGAAGATGAGGAGAATTGTGACAAGGCTGCAGTTCCAAGACCTTACCTTTCAGAAGCATGGAAGGTACATAAGAAAAAGAAAGAGAACCCTTTGAAGAATTGGAAGGTTCCTGCTTTGAACAATGAAAATGACATTAAAGATAGCATCAAGTTATGGGCTCACACTGTTGCTTCCACTGTCAGATGATGATGAATAAACTTCATGGCTCAACTTCAAGTATTTTCTGTCTCACATATTTCAGATTATAACTTCGAAAATTTTGTCCAATATTTTGGCTAATGCAGCTTCCTTTTCTATTTCATTCACTTCCTACTTCTCTATGTTGCTAAAGTCTTCTACTACTGAAATTTGCTGAGTTCCACACTTCACAAACTTGGAAATATAAAAAGGACAGATCATGATCATGGGGCAATTTCTGTAGGAATAGAATTAGGATACAGAGCTTTCAGCTCTGTTTACTTTTTGCTTCCTAATCTTATATCAGAAGTTAAATGCTTATAAGTCAGTAGTTTCTCTGTAACCAAAGAAATATGGACAAGGACAATTATTATGTAAAGCATTTGATTCATACTCAAGACAGTATACAAACTGTTTCAGATTATCACTATACGTTTTGTCCATTATTATCGTCTTATTGAGAAAACTACCAATAAAGGAAAAGGTACCTTTCATTTTCATTGCATACGCCCAATATACCCCTTTTTAGCATCTCTAAATTTTCCGGCTTTATTGATGTTTTATTTGAATGTAGTAACATGAAGGAATGTAAATATTTTACCTGCTTATGCTACTCCATGACTACTAAAATTCCAGAATCACCCATGTTCAATTGGTCTTTTTATTTTATATACAATCTATTAATATATGAATAACTGTTTTTCATTCAAGATGGTACACGACATCATACAACATTAGCTTATAATTTTCAACCAACATTAATATCAATATACAAATAGTCAAATACAAAGTACCAAAAACCAGAAGACATAAACTAAAGACAAACTAGCTGATTGGTAGTCAATAAAATTGAGTTAGTTACACCATTGACGTGCCGAGTGTTTATGTGAACCACCCACCTGAATATGTAGGCTCTCTTCTCCTGGCACTTTTCCTCATCATCTCAGCCCAACTGTCAATAACATTGGAGACCTCAAATTTACCGGCAATTTTCAACTTTTTAGCCAACTCCTCAAGTATGCCAGGATTCCCAGCTTTTGAAAAATCAGCAGCAAACTTGTTATAATCAAGTTGAGGAGCTTTCATCCCCTTCGCTATCATTTCCTCTATATATCTACATGCCTCGCCTGATCTTCCCTGTCTTATAAGGCCTCCGATGAATAGAGTGTAGGAATTATCATCAGGATAACACCCCATATGATGCATCTCATCCCATATGGCATGTCCCATTTCATAGTTCTTTGTCACAAAATAAGATTTCATTATCATGTTGTAAGTGTGAATTGTAGGCTTGATGCCACTTTGAATCATCATCTTGTATATTCGCATTGCATCATCCGGCATATGCTGGCTTGTCATCACTTTTATCAAAGCATTGTAGGTCTTCCCGTCAGGTGGACAACCTCTTTTCCTCATTGTCTTCAGTAGATCAGATATCAAATCCATTCTCCTCTGCCTCCCAAACCCAGTGATCAAACACGTGTAAAGTGCAGCGTCCGGTTGACACCCACGATCTATCATTTCATCGAAATACTCTTCAGCATCTATCATCACTTTTTTTCTTGCAAAAGTCCTGTATCATAATCGTATAGCTCCTAACATTGGGATATGGACCTTTGGCCTTCATGATTTCAAATAACTTGATGGCATCTGATTTCTTCTTACACCTTAGCAATCCTTCAAGCATAATATTATGTGCAACAACATCTGGCTTAAATCCCTTATCAATCATCTCATTCCACACTCTCCCTGCTTCCAGCAAGTTTTTTACCCTGCACCAACCATTAAAAAGTACGGTGTAAGTTTGCAAATCATGCGTAAATCTACCCTTCAGTTTTTCAAAAACTGCTTGAGCTTCTTTACCAAGCTTCGCCCTGCCAAGGCTATCAAGCAAGAAATTAATTGCATCAGCATCCACTCTAAACTTGTACTTCTTCATCAGATCAAAGACCCCAACAGAGTTTTTCCTCTCCTTTGAGGCAGCAAAGGATTTGATAGCAATGGAGAAAGTCTCCATTGTCAAAAGGCCCTTCTCCCCCATTTCCTCAAGCATTGCCACCATCGTCTCAAATTGTATTGTCTTCCCAAGAATATGCATCATGGAGTTATAAGTTCTGGAATCATGGGCAAATCCAGGCCTTCCCCCGGCCCAACAAAAGAACCGAAATGCCGGCTTCCTTGCATGCTTGAACCGCTGCAGCACATCCATAACCAAATCATGTGACAACTGAACCCCACATTCATCAAGAACAGCCTCCATATTCCTATCCAATGCAAACAATTCATCAATCACCTTGCATACCCTATCAACCTCATCTGAGTCAGCACATGACTCAGCATTAAAACCTCTACCATCATCATCATCTTCATCATTATCATCATCATCATTCTCAGTGCTAGATTCAACACCAGAAAAAGCATCACCATTACCAACAGTAGCAAAACCGATAGAATTATTGAAATACGGAAACTTTAATAAGAAACTAAGATGGGAATTCAGCAGTTCTTTTTGTGGAGCAAGAAGTGAAGAGGGGTGTGGCAAAAGAAGTGGAATTTGAGAACGAGAATGATAGAGAGTGCAATTAAGAGGATAATGAAGCAAACGAGACAAGGGCAGAGAGCTACCACAAGGAAAGCGCACTTGCTCCTTTGGCATCCAATTGGTCGTCCCTGATGGAAAGAGCGTAGCTTGGTGGCAGAGATGGCATGGAAGGGGCCATTGAGGTGCTCACGAAGGAACGAATTTAAAAATCGAAACTTTGAGCTGGTGGATGTTCTATTGCAAAGGGAAGTAGTCATTGAAGTGCCATTTACAGTGAAAAAAGCAACGAATGAAGAAGGAGGAGTTGGGTGTGGAAGTAAAAGGCGGTGCTGATTTTCTGGCCATCAAATAAAATTAGACCAAGGTTCAATCCAAAAAGAAGGTCTCCGATTCATATTCGACTTTTTTGAAGAGGTTGGACACTGAGCTATGCTGGTCTAAGTAAGTATTTTCGCAAACTTTTTTTATTATTTCTATTTTTTTAAAAAGATAGATTTCAACAAATTTTTAAGATGAAAGCAGCGATTATCTATTAATAAAGATAGAACTATTTTAATAAAGGTAATTATCAACTTTACTATAAATACACTGACAATCCTCATATATATTTACGTTCTAGTTTACTAAATTTGCATAAAATCCTTGCTAACTTAAATATTAGAGTCTTTTGCAAGTACCACCCCCACCTCCTCACGAGGAACTCAGACGGCGGCACCTCAAGAACAAGTCGGTCGCTACCTCACAAGGAGTCTAGACCTCACGTCTAGGCCCAAATCAAAGTTTCAAGTAACCTTTAGAACATTAACGCCGTTGCCGAGAACCTGGAATTCGACCCTTGATAATGGCGGACCCTCAATATGAAGATGGTCACACGTCGTCTGAATCAGAACCTAAGTCTTACCATGATGATCTCACACTGGCAATACCTCCATCACAGAAAAGAACACATGTTCCATATGGGGAAGGGATATCGAAAAACCCCCAATCAAGGCAGATTCAATCAGAGGTACATCTACCAGAGGAAGAAGAACCTCCACAAACAACGGAGATATTGGTTCTAGTCCATGGTCACCGTCGACGACTAGAACAGTTAGAACAAGAAGCCGAACGTCAACAGAAAGAAGAATGGGAGATGTGGGGAGAAGTGTGATAAACCCCAATCTTGTGGTTTATCTTGTGTTGATTTTAGGGGATTTTGTCAATAATTTCCGTACTTATCTATATAAAATGCATGGTTTTGTGTTTCCTTCCTTATTTTGCCTCATGGTTGAAAGCATGCTCATTTGACCCTTAAAATGCTATATTTTAATCTCTTCTATCACCATTCGATGCCGTGATGCGTTTGTTAAGTGATTTCAGAGTGTACAGGGCAAGATTGGTCTAGAAGATAGAAAGGGAGCATGCACAAGTGGAAGGAACAGAAAAAATGGAGCTTTGGAGAAATGCCACTGATGCACCACTATTTCGTGGTACATCTTGTGCTTAATTGAATAGATTTTATCCACTAATCTCACACTTATTCATAGAATTTGCATGATTCTACAATTCCTTCCTAATTCTGTGATATAGTTGAAAACATGTTTCCTAAGCCTTTAAACTGTTAATTTTAATTATCTTTTATTACCATTCGATGCCGTGATCTGTGTGTTAAGTGTTTCCAGGCTTTATAGGGCAGGAATGGCTTAGAAGATGGAAAGGAAACATGCAAAAGTGAAAGGAACGTGAAAAATGAAGTTTTGAGAAGCTGGCAGCGAAGCGCACGCATGGACGACGCGCACGCATGCCTAGCGCAGAAGATGAGCGACGCGTACGCATGACTTACGTGTACGCGTGACAAGGAATTCGGCCAAATGACGCGCACGCGTGAGTGACGCGTACGCGTGACAGACGCCACGTGCAGAGAGTTGCAGAAAGCACTAGGGGCGATTTTTGGGCTCCTTTTGGCCCAGTTCTAAGCCCGAAAAACACAGAATAGAAGCTGCAGAATGGGGGAATCAAGGGAGAGCTTTTCATTCACACAATTTTAGGTTTTAGATGTAGTTTTCTAGAGAGAGAGGCTCTCTCCTTTCTCTAGGTTTTAGGATTTAGGATTTCTCTTAGTTTTAGGTTTATTTCTTCTCCAATCTAGGTTCAATGTTC
Organism: Arachis duranensis; assembly: GCF_000817695.3. NCBI lineage: Eukaryota > Viridiplantae > Streptophyta > Magnoliopsida > Fabales > Fabaceae > Arachis > Arachis duranensis. The sequence goes on along the minus strand of NC_029781.3, from coordinate 14,708,758 downwards.
CTTTAATTTAGTTTCTCTTCTACTTTTATTTATTCTATTACTTTAATTTATGAATTCTCATGTCAGATTTGATTTCTCTTATTAATACAATTTGAGGTATTTCATGTTTATTGCTTGCTTCCACATTTGTTGTTATTGAATCTCTTGGCTTTGGTTGAGTAATTGGTGACACTTGAGTTATCAAACTCCTTTGTTGATTGATAATTGTTATTTTTGCAAGTTGATTTAAATCCCACTAACTCTAGTCTTTTCGTAGGAGTTGACTAGGACCTGGGAAATCAATTTGATTTATCCACTTGACTTACCTTCATAGCTAGAGGTTGACAAAGTGGGAGCAATGAGCAATTCTCATTATAATTGATAAGGATAACTAGGATATGACTTCTAATTCTCATACCTTGCCAGAGCTTTTCTAGTTATTAGTTTATTCCTCTTGCAATTTACTATTCTTACTTCTTATCTTAAAAGCCCCAAAATACAACTTTCCATAACCAATTATAAGCACATTCCCCTGCAATTCCTTGAGAGACGACCCGAGGTTTGAATATTTCGGTTTATTTTTATTGGGTTTGTTACTTGTGACAACCAAATTTTTGTACGAAAGGATTCTTGTTGGTTTAGAAGCTATACTTTCAACAAGAGCTTATTTGTGAAATTCTAGACCATGCAAAAGTCCGTTCATCAAAATGGCACCGTTGCCGGAAAATTACAAACGTGTGACTTATTATTGGTTATTGTAAATATTTGCTTTTTACTTGTCTGTTAATTTTTGTTAGTTTTAGGACTTAGCTGCTTATTTTTACTAGTTTTTGTTTTATTTTCTTTAGTTATTATGAACTCTCACCCCTTTGGCTATGAGTCTGGTTACCATTGTGTTGCAGGAAGAGGAGATTACAATGAGAACATGCATCAAGGTTGGAACGACCAATGAAGGGAGGCACCACAAGGATTTGATCAACCCTCGTGGCAACAAACTCCTCCAATGTGTTACAAGCAACAACCATTCTGTGATGCATATCAAGGCAATGGTTATGGTGGACCCTTCCGTGACAATTAACCCCCACCACACTATACCTAGGAGCCCCCTCCTCAACATACCAAACACCCACTATACTCACAAGCCACCCACTACCAAACACCCTTCTATGATCCTAATCCTTACCTACCATACCAAGAACCTTATGAGCCATACTTAGAACCACCCCAATCCCAACACAATTACTCCCAAGAACCACCACCTCAATATACACCATCTCTATATCTTTATCAAGAAGAACCACCTCCGTATTATGAGCCCTTTCTCCCAAAAAATGAACCCTGCTATCCACCCCAACCTCTATGGGATAACAACACACTCATCTCTAATATCATTGGTCTCACCTCTATACTCCAAAATCTTATATCCCGCATGAACCAACCCTCTACCTCCAATATTCAACCCTCAAGCTTTAGCACACCACTACCCTACGTGTAAGAATACCCATATCCATCAATCCAAGAGCAAGATGATCCCAATGATGCTATTGACATGGAACAAGAGAGAATGGATCGTCTTCGCAAATTCATACTTCATAAGAAGTTAGAGAAGGCTCTAAAGGTGGAGGTAGGAGAGACCCTTGAAGATGAAGGAGTAGTTGAAGGGAGTTGTCATGGAAAGAAAATAATCAAGGAGGAGTTGATTTTGTATTAGAGCAAGTGGAGAAAGCCAAAATTATCACAGAAGAGGAAGTGGTTGCAGACTTAGGACATGCGAAACCTCCACGGGAAACTCAAGTCATAGAGCCTCCTTCCAAGACGTTTGAATTTGATGTTCCGGAGGGTGTACAACCTCCAAAGCATATCATGGTTGAAGATTTGGAGGTGGTTGATCATGAGATGGATTCAATCATTGATGAATCCTTGTCTACAATTGAATCCTCTCCCATTGGACTTGACATGGAGATTAAAGAAGAAGAAGCAAAACCTCCTATGCCCTTGGTGAGTAATGAAGAAGAGATTGAATTGGAAGAAAGCTACCAAGAGGACGATGTTAATATTGAAAAAGCTTGCAAAGAGGTGGAAGTTGTCAAGAAAGAACACGCGGGAGTGAAACTTGAAATCACCTTGCCAAAGTTGTTGGAGACCCCTCCCCCTAAGTCGCCATCATCCTTCACAACATTCAAGTGGGTAAAATTCGTATCCCTTAACTTTCTCATTCCACTTGAATATGGTTTACTTGAGACAGATGGTCAACTTAGAGCTCTTTGTGGCGTTAAGAGTAAGAGGAAGATGGTTAGTAGTAGGAGTTGTCATGCAAGGTTCAATATAGTTGTATGCTCCAAGTTGAAGTGCAAGGATTAGTGTAGAGCTCAATTGAATGGGTTTAGAAGGTTGTTTGGATGTCTCTGTGAGAATTCAAATCGCAAGCCACCCGGTTGGAATAATGGTGATCAATATAAGACGGGTGCAAAAGCAAGGTTTGGGATCCCGGAATTCATTCTAGCAATCAACACTTTTGGGGCCTTGTCACTTGCTTCAACTTGCTTGAAGGCGTTATGCGCCTAGTTTGGGACCCCGGAGGTCACTGGAAGTACAAATATTGGTGAGGATTCCTAGAAGAGTTCAAGCATAAGCCGCCCTGACAAGGAGCTCACCAAAATATCCAACTTAAGGACTTTAACTAAAAGTGCTAGGTGGGAGACAACCCACCATGGTATGATATTTCATTTTTATCCTTAATTTTATTTTATTTTATTTTGATTAGTATCCAGTCATAATGTCTGCATTAGCATCTGCATTTTGCATTCTGCATAAAAAAAGAGAGAGAAAAGCGAGTTCCACACATGTGTGTGAACCACGCGCACGCGTCACATGCGACCTTAAACCTTACAAAAGGTTATGCGGGAGCTGTGCAGGAAGGGTGCCTTGCGCACGAGCCAACCCACGCGTACGCGTGGGCGACGCGTGCGCATCACCCGTATTTTAGTCAACCCACGCGTAAGCATCAGCGACGCGTACGCGTGGGTAAGGAAATTAGCGTAATAAGCGTTCTGACCCGAGAGTTGTGCTGCCCTCGCGATGGCACTGTGCTAGAGGCACAAAACCAGCCACGCGTACGCGTCCATGACGCGTTCGCGTCATTTCGCTTTCAAACCACCCACGCGTACGCGTAGAATGGCCAACTCAGTTTTCACGCGTACGCGTCGTGCCCCGTTTTCATTCCCTTCTCCTTTCTTCTATCCTTTTTTCTTCTATACTCCTCCTTTTTTACTTTCTTCTCCTCCCTTCCCTTCCTTATTCTCTTTCATTCCCTTTTACATATTACATTTGCATACTTTTCTTCATTACATTTTAATTTTGTTCATGTTTCTTTCTTCTTTTCTACTTTCTTATTTTATCACTGGTGTTAAATGTTCTTGTTCGACTGTTGCATCTTTTCTTACATTTTTTTGGTGCTTCGTGACTTGTTCTGCACTGATGTGTGTTATTAATTATAAGTCAATGCTAATTTTTATGATACTTGTATTGCATTGCATTGATATGAACTTATATTGGCTTTCATTACTCACACTCTCTCCCCTATTGTTGCAATTTTTGCACTATTGATATGCCATTTGCTTCTGCTATTTTCTCACTTGCATGTTATAGCTACCATGTAATTGAGACCCTCATTATTCGGCATTCACCCACCCATATTTTATTTATTTTCTATTTTTATTTCTGGGTTACTTTTCTTCCTTTTTCTCTTCTTTCAAGATGGCCACCGAGAAGGGATAGGAAAAGCTTCTCAATGGGGCAACCAACAAGTCCATCTGCACAATTCATTAAAGAAAGAGCAACAGTTGTAGCTCACAATCCCCGCCCGCTTGCACGTCTTTGCATGCACCGAGGATGGTGCAATCTTTAAGTGTGGGGAGGTCGATACCGAATTTTGCGGGTAACTACTTTCTGACTCAACACCATTGTTTAAATTTTCCTTGTTAAAATAGTTGTTGCATTTGCATGTTTGATTGCATGTTTGTTTGTTTTTGTGCATATTCTACCACTACTTGATTGAAGTAATATTTTCTTTTTCAAAAAATTATTTTAGAGTATTTCACTAATTTGAATTAAAACTTTTATTAAACTTGTTTAAAGAAATATTATATTGGAACATGGTTTAGAGCTCGAACACACAAAACTAGTGAGATTTTGAGCCTGATTGATTGGTTGCATTTTATCAACCAATATTCTGTTTTGTTGTGTGTGTTGTTCTCTCTAAAATTGTGATCTCTGTCTTGCTTAATTCTATATTTCCATTGTTTGATGTATTGATGAGCGGATAATTTATACGCTTTTTGGCATTGTTTTTATATAGTTTTTAGTAAGTTTAAGCTACTTTTAGGGATGTTTTCATTAGTTTTTATGTTAAATTCACATTTCTGGACTTTACTATGAGTTTGTGTGTTTTTCTGTGATTTCAGGTAAATTCTGACTGAAATTGAGGGATTTGAGCAAAACTCTGAAAAAGGCTGACAAAAGGACTGCTGATGCTGTTGGAATCTGACCTCCCTGAACTCGAAATGGATTTTCTGGAGCTACAGAACTCCAATTGGCACGCTCTCAACGGCGTTGGAAAGTAGACATCCAGAGCTTTCCAGCATTATATAATAGTCCATACTTTATTCGAAGAATGACGACGCAACTTGGCGTTGAACGCCAAGTTCATGCTGCTGTCTGGAGTTAAACGCCA
>NC_029781.3:14702450-14703305 GCF_000817695.3 Arachis duranensis | reverse complement strand
CAGACGATTAGCCGTGCGACTGACAACCGGATAGGATCATTTTCCCGAGAGGATTGAAAGTAGCCACCGCTGATGGTGAACCCCTATACACAGCTTGCCATGGAAAGGAGTAAGAAGGATTGAGTTGAAGCAGTAGGAAAGTAGGCGTGCTTGAGCCATACAGTATCTCCATTCGCTTATCTGAAATTCCACCAATGAATCTGCATAAGTATCCTATCCCTTTTTATTATATTCTATTTTCTTATTTTTATTTTCGAAACCCATAAACCAATTTAATCTGCCTAACTGAGATTTACAAGGTGACCATAGCTTGCTTCATACCAACAATCTCTGTGGGATCGACCCTTACTCACGTAAGGTTTATTACTTGGACGACCCAGTACACTTGCTGGTTAGTTGAACGGAGTTGTGTCCACTAGTGCCAATTTCTAAAATCCAATTACAAGAAAATAGGAATCACAATTTCGTCCACCAAGTTTTTGGCGCCGTTGTCGGGGATTGTTCGAGTATGGACAACTGACGGTTCATCTTGTTGCTCAGATTAGGTAATTTTCTTTTCAAAAAAAATCTTTTTCAAAAATTTTTCTTTTATTTTTCGTTTTTCCAAAAATAAAAATACAAAAAAATCAAAAATATTTTGTGTTTCTTGTTTGAGTCTTGTGTTAATTTTTAAGTTTGGTGTCAATTGCATGCTTTTAAAATTTTTTCTTGCATTTTTTCGAAAATCTCATGCATTCATAGTGTTCTTCATGATCTTCAAGTCGTTCTTGACAGGTCTTCTTGTTTGATCTTGATGATTTCTTGTTTTGTGTCTTTTGTTGTTTTTCATGTGCACTTTTGCATTCATATTTTCCA
>NC_029781.3:14701969-14702324 GCF_000817695.3 Arachis duranensis | reverse complement strand
TTCAAAGTGTTCTTGGTGTTCATCTTGACATTCATAGTGTTCTTGCATGCATCTTGTGTTTTGATCCAAAATTTTCATGTTTTGGGTCATTTTTATGTGTTTTTCTTTAAAAATTCAAAAATCAAAAAAATATCTTTTCCTTATTTCCCTCCAAAATTTCGAAATTTTGGGTTGACTTGGTCAAAAATTTTTAAATTAGTTGTTTCTTACAAGTCAAGTCAAAATTTCAATTCTAAAAAAATCTTATCTTTTCAAAATCTTTTTCAAAAATCACATCTTTTTCATTTTTTTTATAAATTTCGAAAATTTCAAAAATCTTTTTCAAAATATTTTCAAAATCTTTTTCTTATCTTTA
>NC_029781.3:14697565-14698359 GCF_000817695.3 Arachis duranensis | reverse complement strand
CCTCCGAGTCATGGGAGAAGGAGAGATTCATCTCCAAGAGCCATCAAGACCACTTCTATGATGTTGTGGCAAAGAAGAAGGTGATCCCCGAGGTCCCTTTCAAGCTCAAAAAGAATAAGTATCCGGAAATCCGACATGAAATCCAAAGAAGAGGTTGGGAAGTCCTAGCCAACCCCATGCAACAAGTCGGAATATTGATGGTTTAAGAGTTCTATGCCAATGCATGGATCACTAGGAACCATGATCAAAGCATGAACCCGAATCCAAAGAATTGGCTTACAATAGTTTGAGGGAAATACTTAGATTTCTGTCCGAAAAATGTAAGGTTGGCGTTCAACTTGCCAATGATGCAAGAAAATGCACACCCCTACACTAGAAGGGTCAACTTTAACCAAAGGTTGGACCAAGTCCTAATGGACATATGTGAGGGAGGAGCAACAAAGGCAAGGAAGGGACATAGAAGAGCTTAAGGACATTGTTGGACCTTCAAGAAGAAGACGCCACTAAAAGGTGGATTCATTCCTTGTTCTTTATTTCTTTCTGTTTTCGGTTTTTAATGTTATGTTTATCTATGTTTTGTGTCTCTACTTCATGATCATTAGTATGTAACCATGCCTTAAAGCTATGAATAAATTCCATTATTCTTTCAGCTCTCTTAAATGAAAAATGTTTTAATTCAAAAGAACAAGAAGTACATAAATTTCGAATTTATCAGTGAATTTAATTTAATTATATTGATGTGGTGACAATACTTTTTGTTTTCTGAATGAATGATTGAACAGTGCATATGTCTT
>NC_029781.3:14696486-14696775 GCF_000817695.3 Arachis duranensis | reverse complement strand
CTCTAACTGGGGACTTTAGCAAAGTTGAGTCACAATCTGAAAAGGTTCACCCAGTTATGTGTTTGTGGCATTTATGTATCCGGTGGTAATACTGGAAAATAAAGTGCTTAGGGCCACAGCCAAGACTCATAAGTAGCTGTGTTCAAGAATCAACATGCTTAACTAGGAAAGTCAATAACACTATCCGAAATTTTGAGTTCCCAGAGACGCCAATCACTCTAAACTTCAAGGGAAAAAGTGAGATGCCAAAACTATTCAGAAGCAAAAAGCTACAAGTCCCGCTCATCTA
>NC_029781.3:14695554-14696222 GCF_000817695.3 Arachis duranensis | reverse complement strand
AAGGCTGACAAAAGGACTGCTGATGCTGTTGGAATCTGACCTCCCTCCACTCGAAATGGATTTTCTGGGGCTACAGAACTCCAATTGGCGCGCTCTCAATGACGTTGGAAAGTAGACATCCAGGGCTTTCCAGCAATATATAATAGTCCATACTTTATTCGAAGAATAATGACGCAACTTGGCGTTGAACGCCAAGTTCATGCTGCTGTCTGGAGTTAAACGCCAGAAAAACGTCATGATCCGGAGTTGAACGCCCAAAACACGTCATAACTCAGAGTTCAACTCCAAGAGAAGCCTCAGCTCGTGGATTGATCAAGCTCAGCCCAAACATACACCAAGTGAGCCCCGGAAGTGGATTTATGCATCAATTACTTACTCATGTAAACCCTAGAAGCTAGTCTAGTATATATAGGACATTTATCTATTGTATTAGACATCTTTTGACCACTTTAAGTCTTTAATCATTCGGTCACTTGATCATGGAGAGGGCTGGCCATTCGGCCATGCCTGAACCTTTTACTTATGTGTTTTCAACGGTGGAGTTTCTACACACCATAGATTAAGGGTGTGGAGCTCTGCTGTACCTCAAGTATTAATGCAATTCTATTTCCTTTTATTCAAATCTCTCTTATTCTTATTCCAAGATATCCATTCGTACCCAAGAACAT
>NC_029781.3:14685586-14695264 GCF_000817695.3 Arachis duranensis | reverse complement strand
AGGATCATTTTCCCGAGAGGATTGAAAGTAGCCACCGCTGATGGTGAACCCCTATACACAGCTTGCCATGGAAAGGAGTAAGAAGGATTGAGTTGAAGCAGTAGGAAAGTAGGCGTGCTTGAGTCATACAGTATCTCCATTCGCTTATCTGAAATTCCACCAATGAATTTGCATAAGTATCCTATCCCTTTTTATTATATTCTATTTTCTTATTTTTATTTTCGAAACCCATAAACCAATTTAATCTGCCTAACTGAGATTTACAAGGTGACCATAGCTTGCTTCATACCAACAATCTCTGTGGGATCGACCCTTACTCACGTAAGGTTTATTACTTGGACGACCCAGTACACTTGCTGGTTAGTTGAACGGAGTTGTGAAAAGAAAAAGCTTCTCTAACAGTGCCTGGAATTATTATTGATCACAATTTCGTCCACCATGTATGCATGCACTTATATGATTGAGGCCTTGTTTCACTATAGCTCACATACCTATATAGCCTTACCCTTTCATTATCCTTTGCAAACCAAAGTTGAGCCTATTTTACCCCTTTGTTCTTTACTTTAGCTCATCACTAACTCTAAGCGAAAAATAATAATGTCCCTAATTTGAATCCTTGGTTAGCTTAGACTAGTGAGAGTGCTCACGAATTAAGTGTGGAAAAAATTGGGATTGAAAACATTTGGGTTGAGAATTGGGTGTTGTATATTCTTGAGAAAATGTGAAAAAGAATGTTGAGGACATGTTTATGCATTCAATACCTTAATCATATGCATTGGGAAAAAAAACAAAAGAAAAAAATAATAATATATATATATACAAAAAAAAGAAAGAGAAAAAGAAAAGAAAAAATATAAATATAATAAAAAGGGTATAAAATGCCCCAAGTTAAGTAATAATATCAATGCATATGAGTTATACTTAAATTTGGGATGCATGAATATGTGGAAAACATAGTTAATGGGTAGTTAGGCTTTATATTATGATTACATGGATTGTCCTAAGTTAGGTGAGAAGTTTAGGTTAAGTAAGGATTCAGATTTTAGTCCACTTGACCAAATACAATCCTACCTTGACCCTAACCCCATTACAACCCTTAAAAGACCTTTTGATATGTGTATCTGTGTATTAATTCTTTGTTGATTGGTGGAAGAAGAGCAAGCCTTAGAAAGCAAGATTAGTAGAGAATTGAGAGAATCGAACCTTAAACACTTGAGCGATTAGAGTGTATACACTTCCAGTGAGGGTTCGATGCTCGATTCTTTATTCTCGGCTTTCATGAGCTATTTTCTTCTGCAAGTTTATTTGTGCTTCATTTTATGATTTGAATTAGTGAAATCAAGTTCATATGTGTTCTTGGAGAATTTGATTTACTTTTAACCAAGTAGGTAGAATCATTTTTGCCTTTTGCTGCATTCATACAGATAGGTTGCATTTCATACATATCCTACCATTTTGCCTTCATTCTTTTTGGTCTCCTTGAGCTTAGCATGAGGACATGCTAATGTTTAAGTGTGGGGAGATTTGATACCACTATTTTGTGGTACATCTTGTGCTTAATTGAGTGGATTTTATCCACTAATCTCACACTTATTCATAGAATTTGTATGATTTTACAATTCATTCATAATTCTGTGATATAGTTGAAAACATGTTTCCTAAGCCATTAAACTGTTAATTTTAATTATCTTTTATTACCATTCGATGCCGTGATCAGTGTGTTAAGTGTTTCCAGGCTTTATAGGGCAAGAATGGCTTAGAGGATGGAAAAGACACATGCAAAAGTGGAAGGAACGTGAAAAATGAAGTTTTGAGAAGCTGGCAGCGAAGCGCACGCATGGACGACGCGCACGCATGCCTAGCGTAGAAAACGAGCGACGCGTACGCGTGACTTACACTTGGCCAAATGACGCGCACGCGTGAGTGATGCGTACGCGTGACAAATGCCACGTGCAGAAAGTTGCAGAAGGAACTTTGTTGGATTGTGGTGGATTGGTTGTGGTTAGATTGTTTGGGCCTAGGGCTGTGGTTGAATGAGATGGACCGATGGTTGATTTCGGTTTTGTGTTTCTGGTTTGGAATAAGATACAAAAGGTTATTTTGGTTCAGTATAGATAAACCTTTTTGAAAGGCTTTGATGTCTTGAGAATTGAACGGTTCCTCTTTTAGAAAAGATTTCCGACTTTACTTTTATCGTAAACTGTTGTTTTTGAAAAGAGGCATAAGTCGGTTATTAATCACTGGTACGGTTTATCTTCATGTATCCTATTACAGTAATTCCCAAAAAAACCCCTACTGAGAACCCTTTCGAGGATGATGTTCTCACCCCCTATATTTTTCCCCTTTCAGGATATGGGCGCTGAAGTCACGAAGAGTTTATTTATTTGTTGTTGAGATGTTCTGCATTGCTTCAGATTATTATTTTTGTACCCTCGCCTTTATCTTGATTTATTCTGTAAGAGGGATAGGAATTGTATTGGATAATGGCGGTATTGTGGTTTAAAGTTTTAAACAGGCTTATATTTTAGTATTAAATAGTATAAGTGTCGTCATAATGTCCGAGCTATCAGAGTTGCGTAGCCGGAAGCGTGAGCTTTGGTAGTTAGGGTGTTACACAACATATACTAATTTCATCCACAACATTCTAGAACTTAAGTCATCAGCTCTAAACTCATGCATAATTTACCAATTTATTCTACTAACCCATCTCTAATAGTCTTAAGATCTAATTACTAGTTAGCAATCTTAAACAGTAGATAAAGAAGTATGAAAAGCTAGAGAACCATTGAAAAACGAAGAAAAATCATTTTTCAGTAAAACAGGGTGTATTCGTACGCATGCCAAATGTATGCGTACGCATACAAGAGTTCGTGTACGCATAGGTGCCAAACAGAATGGCACGCTTGCGTATGGGGGTTCGCGTGCTCGTACCCCTCCAGACTTGCAGAATTTTGTAAAGTTGCAGAAAATCAGTTTTAAATATCAAACTTTAAACGTTCATAACTTCCTCTACAGAAATCTATTTTCATCAAATTTTATATCAATTTAAAGATCTTTAGATGAACTTTAATTTAAGATAAATTTCAGTCAATTTTGAAAAATGAGGCTCAAGTAGTTATAATCTGTCAAAGTTCACCAAATATTGATTTTTACCAAAAATGACATTTCTCTAGTTTTCCAAAACTTCAAAACCAAACCAAACCAAAACATACTCAATCCATCACAAAAATACTACCATACACTATACTTTACCATTCTATTGTACTTTCATCACGTCCACACTTAATTCACTCAACCCTCCCTCCATAATTCAACACAAATCTATAATTCTAATTCAATACTTCTATATCAATAATTCACACAATCTAATTCCTCATATACACCCTTCATCAATTTACAACATCATCACATTGTAATCATTATATCACAAGTATCATACTATCATCCATACAATCCATACTCATTTCATCATCTACATTCATTACCCAACATCAATAATTTTCATCATAATTCATCAAAATCATCATACATCATCAATCCAATAAATTTCAACAACCAATTCAATCCTATCCTAAGGTCCACTAGCCTAAGTTTCCAGAAACATTACATATTACATAACGGAAATCGAAACCATACCTTGACCGATTTAAACACCAAAACGAAGCCACCAAACTCGATCCAAAAGCCTCAAACTAACTTCAACAAACACCAAAACTCAATCTAACACCATACAACATACCAACATCAAACCTAGGGTTTATAAAAATAAATAAACACAAGGGTTTAGTGAGACCTTACCTTACCCAATGATATTAGGGGCAAAACCCAACGTAAAATCACAAAATCTACTCAAAAACCAAACGTAAAATCGCGGATTTCATTAGGGCAGAAAATGGAGCTTGGGATTTGAGTAGCTTACCACTTTGTTTAGATATAAATAAATAGCTCGGCAAGAGCTTCACGTGGCCGCAAACGGCTCGTCAATCGAAACTCCGTAGCTCAAGATATAGCCAAAAGAAGGAGGAGATGAATAATAGCAACTCTCTTCTACCTCTCTTCTCTCACCAGCGCCCCTTTCTTGTTTTAGGGCTAGAAATGAGCTGAAATGCTCATTAGTTGTGTTTATATATGTTGGGCTTGGACCCAACTTAGTCCCGATCCAACCTGTTAACGTTTTAGGTCCGTTTGGCCCACTTTAAGCCAAAATCTTTAAGTTTAGCGTCCAGTTTTCGATTCTAAATTACTTTTGTCCTTTCAAAATAATAAATTCAATTTTCAAGAAAAAAAATCTTATTTTTCTCAATACGCGATTACGGTCAGACTAGAGCCAGTACTTCCGGCTTAAGTGCCGGTACATGTTTTTACAAAAATTTTTCGTAAAAGATACATTTTTCCACTCAAAAAATTTTATTAAATTCAAATTTCACCTTTTTATTTTCAAAATATTATTTCTATATCTTCGAACCTATTTCGGGAAGTTAAAATTATTATTTTATTAAAGTGTCTATTCTGATTCTTACAAGATTGATTTGGAAGGTAATGTATTAAACCACACCGTGGTTGGTCCCGACAATGTTATCGAAAAGACTTTACATCGGATTGCATCTTCAACCCCCTCTAGGCTCATCCTGACCTTAAAGGCATCAATATGCTCTTGGGGATATGTCTTTCCATCATACTTCAAGTCCATTGGCTTGTCAAAATGCTTTAGCAATCGAAGTTGAAAAAAGTAAGAAGCAAATGGAGTCTGACCCATGAAGACATGTTCTTGGGATTTCCTATGCCTTTTAGGTGTTGGATTCCTTTGCGGGGTCTGCCTCCATTTAAACTGTGCAGATCGCGATTCTTCTCCAGCTAAGGAATTGCCATGTTGTCGAGGTAACCTTCTCTCGTCTCTATAACATGAGGGAGAAGGTGAAGCCCTCCGGAGTTCGTGCCTTTGTTCATGAGTTCTGGGATGAGGTTCTTCCCGCTTCTTGGCCGAACGACTTTGAGAACGAGACCGCTTGGATAATGAACGCTTGGCCAGCTGTCGCTGAAGCTCCAATTGGTAACGTTTCAATTCTTGCACCATGTGTCGCATTTCTTGCATGGCATGATGATAGTCATCTCCGAGGCCAGCAAAATGATGGGTTTCTGGATTTATAGGTTCACAATTTTCGTAGCCAGGTGAGACTTCCTCGCGACTTGGTATGGCATTTGTTTCATGTCCATCCTCCCGTTGGCTTTTTAACAGGGTTTCTAAATTAGTGGTAGATTGAATCCGCCGTTCGGCCATGATTCTTACTAAAGTGGGATCCCCACAGACAGTGCCAAATGTTCATTCTCGGAGTGACGTCACAATCTGAAGAGGTGGAAAGAGATCCCAACTTCGTCAAGTGCAGAACTAGGCCAGGTGGACAACCTGCAAGATACTCCAATGCTAAAGTCAGTAGTATGCTAGGTAGTAAAGTGAATTTCTCGTGTGTTTACCTATTGTTTGCTTCTCCCTTTTAGTATTTACCTTTTGGGGCTGCCATTTTTCTGATGTTTAGTGCTCGTTACTGTCGAAATTCGATTTATTTTTGTAAATATGGGATAAAAATTGGTATAATCTTATAATATTAGAAGATACGATATTTTGCAAAATTATGGAGTGATAAAATTCGCAGAAGACGAATTGTCATATCAGAGTTTTTTAATTTATAAAAACAATACACAGACTGCATATTGTATTATTTTAATGTTAAAGTATAATATGCAGTTTGCATATTGTATTATTTTAATATTAAATTATAATATACAGATTGCGTATTATAAATATACAGACGGCATATTCTACATATTGTGCTTGCGTTTTTAGATAGAATACTTGTAAAACTCCATTTTTATAATATTAAAGTAAAACTCTATTCATTCTTCAATATTAAAATAAAAAATTCTCAAAATTCAACGATTACAGAATCGAATAGTATGACCATTGCAGTATTTACCGTTTTTTCGTAAGTCAATTATGACCTTAATCACTTTATCAATTTCTCTTTTTGTCCAGAACAAACAAATACACAGTATTCTTTCACTATTACCTAAAATACTACTAATTTAAACATTAGAGCGTGCAAATTCTCTTCCCAACCTAATTCCAACACAATGCAATTTAGGGTCTTAGCAGCTTATCAGTTCGTAAACTCTGTAACCGGTACAAAGACCATCTAATTTGTATCATCATAAATCCATGATCAACAGATTAATAATCACAGGATAGTTAGAACTGGAAAGTAACTATATACTTAACTAACAATGCAGCGAATAATAGATAATCCGATCCTCTATTATAATTATTTAGTACTAATTCCAGAAACCTTCGCATTTGTCTTTGTAAATATCACTATCATTTCTTGCTTTCTTTGGAAGACTTCTTACGAGGCATGCATTTTCCTTTCGCTCCTCCCTTCGCTTCCCTCTTCTCTTCTTCCACTTCCTTAAACTTCTCTTCTATCCCTAACTTGCTGCTCCTGCATGCAAATTAATTTGTGTAAATATGTATTTGCAAAAGTTAAAATATGTAAATATGCATTTAATTATTGGATAGACGGAAAAAATAATTTACACTATTAACAATCAAATTTATTTATTTAAATAACTTTTAACTTTTTAAGTAATTAATATAAAAAATCGCTGTTTTGACTATTGTGACATTATATTATTAAATTCTAAAAAACAAAACACCTTTTCACTTATTGTATATGAAAATTTTATTACAAAGCATTTTAATTTTTAAACATTAAATATATTAAAAGTTTTGATTTCCTAGAGTATTTATTGCCATTAGCAGAGACTAATTGCTTTTTTGCTTGGTCCTTTTAGTTAAAAATTATACCACTAGTCTAGAAAGAATTCACTATTTGAAAGAGACAAAAAGTTTTAAAACTTTTCAATTCTCAAATTCTTAACAAGTGTATCTAATAAAACTAAAATTATTTTTAACGTTAGTTAATATATAATAATAATCTTACACCATACAGCATTTTTTCTTATATATTTTTTTGATTCCACTTAAATATTAGAAAATATAAAATTACTCTTTATAAAATTAATTTAAAAAATTGAAATCGTAGTATTTTAAGTACTAATTATTATTATAATTATACTAAATTAGTAATGCACCAACCTCTCTTGGTTATAGGAATTAGACCTCTTGAGAACCGGTTGAACATCCGAACCGGTCTGGTTGGCCTTGATGGATTCAACAATGCTACCACTGAAGTATTCTTTCTCCTCCGACACCAAATTCCCAAACCTCGGGTTCTCCGACACGTACTTTATCATCTCAACCTCATCAGAAGAGTTTGACACACTCTTCTTCGTTACTCTCTCGAAACACGCGCTCCTCGACCCCGCGTTACTCACGCGCCTTGGCTCGTTGTTGTTGTCGTTGGCCTTGAAATCCGCACCCGAGCTTCCACACGCTATCAGTTGCAGCAGCACCGAGTTGCGACTCGGTGCCGATGCCGCTGACTCGCCCTTTTCTTCTAACCGTTTGGAGCATTTGTTAGGTACTTCTTGGTTCAGTTTCTCAGCTAGTGTTGTTGTTGTTGAAGAAGAAGAACCATGTGGATAGGTAGATTCATGAGAATGCTCTAACGGCTCTTTGTGTTTACTCACCTAAGTTGCACAAATATAATATCTTAAGACTCTGGGTTATAAATATATGAAATTTAATTCAACAATATTTAATGTAAGCAGTGACTACACGTAGTATTATGCACGAGACATTATATTCAAACAGTACACCTAATTGCGTAACAGTAATGATGGGCAAAAACATCTTATTTATCTTTCTAACATTTAAAGAAATAAAATTTAAATATACATATTATTTTTTAAAATTATTAAAAGAAGTTTATCTTTTATATAAACATAATGTACATTTTATTTATAAAAAAGATTATATTATTATTGTTAGATAGTTAGAAACAAAATTGTATAAAAAATGATTACATATTAGTGTATTATAAAAGAAGAGAAATAACATAGAGTATGAAGGGAAATGAGGGAATAATACTAGTACCTTTTGGGGTAGTAGTAGTTGGTGATCATCGTCGGTGGATACGCCTCTTGAGCAACGAGAGTGGGGTGTGGCGGTGGAGCTAGTAGTGTAGCTTGCTCTCTCTTCTTCTCTTTCTTCCACCAGCAAGAACTCTTCTTCTTCCTCTACTTGTTCCTCGTACTCTTCTTCGTATTCTATGCTTTCCTTCTGCCTGTGATGACTCTCATGGGGGCTGCAATTGAACGACTTGCGTTTTGGATTCATTGCCTGTTTTTTGTTGTTGTTGTTGTTGCTGCTACTAACGTGTAGCTGTTGGAATCTTTCTGCAAAGTTTATATCTGTTCATTAGCTCAAAATTATATTTCTTGTACCAAATTCATTCCAAAATATTAGTCTTGTTTTTAATAATAATAATAAATTTTGAGAGTTAATACACAATTTATAATCAACATTGCAGCCAACATTTAATCTAAAAAAATTTGAAGTTCAATTTAAAAAATATTTAAAACTTAAATTCAACAAAAATTTACGATCAATGGGCTTTATATTGACTAAAATTAACAACTTGCTGAAATTAGCTGTTATAGTAATGATTTTTTAATAATAATAATAATAATAAAGAAGAGAATATGAAATTATAGAGGGGAGGGGAGTAACCAGAAGAAGCTTGAACAAGTTCAGATCCTTTGAGTATATATTCTGCTCCTTCAGCGGGGTGTATTATGTCATTAAGTGCCAAGTCACACTGCTCGATTACTATACAGAAGAAGCCAAGACAAACAAAGTGGTTTTCTTTTATAGTTTAATTAATTACCTTTTACAAGACCATGAATACTGTAATGGCATGCCACTTCCTCTCAGCGCTATGAGCCGCTCGAACACATCTTCATTTCACCAAGTAAAAATAATAAATCAATCAATCAATTAAAATTAATAAAAAGATAATTTATTAATTGAATAGAATACCTTTCAGACGGAGAGGGTCATTGGGGAAAAGGGTGATTTCAACGTAATGGGGATGCTCTAGAAGGCCATTACGGGACAAGTAGTAAACAACATGAACCCTCTTACTCTTAGTGTTAGTGTTGGCGGGCTTAAGCTTCTGCTTTGGCTGTTGCATTCTGCACATTTTAGCGAGATCTGGGGTAGTATCTCTATCTCTACCTCTATTATCTCTATGTGACGCAACATCCATTCTTCACACTACTTTCTAATTAACCAAATGATTCACTCTATTTTTGACTTTGTTTGGTTGAGGAACAATAGACGACCCGAGAGGACCCTTACATATATACTTCCTTTTAGAATCACCACCGAATCATATCAAATTAAATAATAAATTATAAAAATACGTACACTTTGCTTGAGTTGTAATTTTTGTACATTGGACACATTTTAAATATAATACTTATTAACGTTTGATGCACATGTGTATTTTTTATGTCTAACCATGACTTAATAAAAAATAAAAATTTTTTTACGATATATTTAGACACATTTAAATATCATCACGTATGTCTTAGAATATCCATCTTTATTTTTGATATATATTATTGAAATAAATTTAAAAATAATATATATTATTATTTATTAAAAATAAAAATATATTTTAAATACTTTATATAATTAAAAAAATACTAAAAGTGATT
>NC_029781.3:14682518-14685546 GCF_000817695.3 Arachis duranensis | reverse complement strand
TATAATATTCTTTTTATATATGATAAATAATTTTTAATATTTAACAAATAATTTATTATTGTAATTTTTGAAAAAATTTAGAAGACTATTAAAAAGGTGCATATAAAATCAAAACAAGATTGGATCATTAGGTTTTTCAATTTTTTTAAAAAAATTTCAACCATTCACAGAAAATTTAAAAAATTTACAAAATTTCTAAATTCTAAAATTGAAAATATTTCATTTTCTAATAATATTTGCAAAACAACTACACTAAAATTTAATCTCTAAAACTTTTTGAGAATATAAATTAAATACTAGTTATTTTTATCATATTTTTTGGAAACAATTAAATAAACCACAGTTCAATATTACATAAATATAACAAATAAAAAAATTACATTCGAATCCTCGTTACTTTCTATATAAACTACTACACCACATAGAATTTTACATAATGTTTTGTCGATTTTTAGTAAATGGAAAGTGGTTCGATATTTAGTAGTTTGGGAACGAAACATATTCCTCTGTATGAGTACCAAATTTATTTGCATCAAATTCTATGCCTTTGACAATAACAAAGAAGAAAGAACTAAGCTTTGCAAAAATTCAAAATGATAAACAAAACTGAAATGACTTAAATAAAAGAAAAATTAAATTACAGAAAGAAAAAGTGTTTGAAAGAGTAAATAGCAAATTAAAATGTAAAGACTGAAAAGGATAAAAGTTGATAAATTTAAAGGAAACCAAATGACATTGCAAAAAAGATAAATTGTATGGAAAGAAAGTTACAAGTACATACATAGAAGGAACTCTTCAAAAAAAAGACTATTAACTAACTCAAAAAGTTGCTAGGAATATGAACGAGTGTGAGTGTTTTCTTTGAAAAGATTTCAACCCTTATTCCTTCGATCTTTCACCTATTTAATATAAAAGTCTTCGACTAATTAAATTAAAATATAACTTCCACGTGCATCAGTCCTTGAGTAACCATTCCCGCTCTCTTGTACAACGTGGGTAACTGCCATCAATTATTTTTACTTATCGCTCTACTCCGATAAGACTTGTCGATCAACCTTACTTCTCTCCTCGATGAATCCCTTTCGACGAGTACTATGTTCTTAGCAAAGTACTTATCGAGCCTTGACTTCGATGTCTCAAAACCTGCTGACATCTTCTTCAACACAGCTAACCTCCGTCCAGTCTGTCTCTTCCACTTACACAGTTGAACCAATCGACCAATAGATAGTACCTAACGGAGTACCTAATGGACTCCAATCCAAAGTTAATTCTAACATGTATTTAGATGTTTATCGATTTTTTTTTGTATTTGACAATGATCGAAATCTAAACTTATCGAATATTGGCTTGTCAAAGAGTTCAATAACATTTTTGTCAAAAATATTATTTTCGATATAACACATAAATATATATAAACTATTGTAGTCTATAACAGTTTATGTGAAGATATAAATAACATAAAACACTATCATCTGCAGTTTATAAACACAAATAATTGAAACATAAACTGGTACAGAGTATAACTATTTATAAACAAGGAGAATAAAATAGTAAATCACGACAAAAAATGAAATTTTATGAAAAAATATAAGAATAATTACTTTTTTATAATATTCAATATACATAAAAAACATCACTTTATTAATAACAAAATTAACAATTTAATTGTATAAATAACTAAGTAAAATGATATTTCATTATTGAATGTCAAATAATACTATGAAACAAATTTGAAAGAGAAAGAGGAGGATTTTTAGATAATATGTAGAAAGGTTTGATCAATGATATTTTATATTGTAAATTTTGATCTGTTTTTTTTAGAAAATTTTATTTTCTGTTGTGATTTAGTTCATAAATTGCTATATCCTATAGTAGTTTATATTTCGAGTATTATTTGTGTTTATAAATCGCTGCAAATTGTAACGTTTTATGCATTGTTTATATCTTTACATAAATTGCAATTCACTATAACGATTTACGCATATTTATGTACAATTTTATGAAGTGTAGCACCATTGATACCAAATGTAAATTTTTTTATTTGTTGTATTTGTATAATATTAAATTATAATTTCTTTAATTGTGTAAATTATCCCATTTTTTACTTTTTTTATTATTTATCATTCATATTTTTTCAAATAATTATTGCTAATATAAGTTTTTGGATACTATTTTAACATTTCAGCCTAAGTAAAATAAGTTTAGCTAAGAACATATTAAGTGTAACTTTTCAAAATAATGATACACTATTTTTTCAATTCTCTTTTATGTATAATATTTCTTAAGTTGCGCGGATTAATCTTAAAACTTAAAAATATAATTTTCATATGCCCTTTCATTTGAAAATTGAAACTATTGTTATTTATTATAAGTAAAATAAATATTCGTTTCAGGTTCCACCAAATTACCATAAGTAAAATGTAACGTGTACCTTGTTTTCATTACACGATAGAATAAAAATAGTATTTTTCATTAAAAAATAGATAGTTGAAATGGAAATATTAAAAAAAAATCATTTTATAGTTAGAAAAGGCCACGGAATATAGATAGATGGAGGCAATTAATGTAGCATGAGAGTGAGACAGTGTAGAGTAAAAGAAGGGGTAGATAGGGATGGGTAAAAGTGGAAAGTGAAATTCCAGATAAGAAAAATTAAAAAGGAGGTAGAAAGTGAAATTGAAAGGTAAAAAGGTAATGTTGGAGGGTCCTCATTGTCTCAATCAGAGGAAGAGAAGCATAAAAAAGAATTTCATTTGACTTTTGGACCTTCTGACCTGATTTGAGACCAGAATGATAAATTGTCATAGATTGCTTGGTATATATAAAGAGCTTTAGTCTTTTACCCATTCCCCCCTTCCGAGGAAAAGGACATCCTTGAGGTGTGTGCGTGTGCTTTCTTTAATCTTTATGGCTGATTATGGACAGTTCTAACGACTAGTTATATTTATATGGAATTTTTTTTAAATAAATATTTTATTTATAAATATAGATAATTTTTAACGTTTTTATGAATTTATATTGCATTATT
>NC_029781.3:14652980-14682463 GCF_000817695.3 Arachis duranensis | reverse complement strand
ATAAATAAAATAATAATACATATATTTTATTTACACTTAAATGAGTTAAGACACAGTATCACGTATTACATTTATATACGTAGTGTGTAATATGTTTATTTCATTTTTAATATAGATACTCATTTATACGTTAAACGAGATAAATAATAATGACGCCTACATATAGAACTCGTTTACAACATCACTTGAAGTTACTTTCGAACTATTTTTACTAATTTTTTTCACCTCTAGCTAAATCTATTCAAATTATCAAGGTACTCGAAGATTATAGTGCCCACAGATGTACGTGATGAGGACATCAACCGCCTGAACACAATGTGGCATATCGCTAGGGCAATCGACTTCCTACGTAGTATTGTTTTTTTTTATGTTTCAGTTAAATAAGCATATAATTAGGGATGGCAACGAGTCTCCATGGGAGCGAGAACATGCCCCCGTGACGGGTAACGAGGATCTCAGAGACTTGAATATCTGCGAATTTAAAAAAATTGAAAAAATAGAAAATATTTTGAGAAATATAATCAAAATCATAGCAATCAGAAATATAAATTAGGGCAGAATTAAAATCACAGCAATAATTAACATAATTAGTATCACAACAATCAAAATTAGAAATATAAATTAGGGTTAACAGAATCAAAATCACAGTAAATAATTAACATAATCAGTACCACAACAATTAAAACATAATCAAAATCACAGCAATCAGAATAAAAAATATAAATTATGGCTAACAGAATCAAAATCACTTTAAAGAGACTCTAACGCGAAGACAGCGAAGAGGTTGATGATCTTACTGGACGACGAACAGGCTCTGATGGCGAGAAGGCCCTGATGCGAATACGATGAAATGCGAAGATGGCGAAGAGGCTATGATGCGATACTGCTGGCTCAGATAGGACTTAGGCCGCGGTGACGTTCTCCTTGATTGGGTCAGCGGTGACAATGACGTTCTCCTCAGCGACGATGACGCTCTCCACGGGATAGGACTTAGGCACGCGATGATGCATTACTGGGGTGAGCCGGTGACCAATGACCTCGAGAGGGATAGGGGAGAATTTCGGTGAAGAGGGGTAGGAGGTGGCAGATGGCGGTGGTGAGTGGTGAGAGGATTCAACGAAGAGGCAAAGAGAAGCAGAGAACAAGTGAGAGTGTGGCTAGGGTTATGTGAGACTGAAAAATGTAACTCGTCATATGTGTATATTAGGAGTATTTCAGTACTTTCACACATACCAGGTCCCCACAGGGTAGGGACCTCTATCCCTGCCCCCGCCCCGCTTAATATACAGGTACCTGTCCCCTGTTTTCGCAAGTATAAAATTGGTCCCATATTCGCCTTTCGGCGGGGTAAATCCTCATAGATATCTGTCCCGTCGGAGGTTTTTGCCATCCCTACATATAGTTATAGTCATGATTAGAGATTATCACACTCAAATATCATCCCAAAGTCATTGTTTCTCATATAACAATTGAAATACACACTTACAACCACATATCCACTACTACTAGATATTTCTGCTTAATTTTTGGAAGAAAAACATAAAAAAAAGAAGAAGTGAAATGTTTGTAAAAAATGCAAATGGTTGCAGATCATTTTATATATAGTTGCTGAAAATTTGTCGTGTCGTATCTTATTTACAGTGTAAATGGGATATACACATTGTTATTTCATTTACACGGTAAACGAGATAAGTAATGGAGTGTAAATTCATAAAAACACTACAAATTATCTATATTCGTAAATAAAATTTTATTTATTTAAAAAAATTCTATTTATATCTAAGGACTTTTTAATTTAAATAAATATATAAAATATATTAATTTTTTAAAAATACAAGTTATTTTAAAAATGTGCACTATGATTTTACTGCAAACACTTGTAAAATGGGTTATAATATTGTTTTAAGTTAAGTCTCATTTTGATTTCTGAGATTGACGAGTTGTATTGATTTAGTTTCTGAGATTCCAATTGCTCTAATTTAATCCTCCAGATTCGAGAAAAGTGTACAATATTAGTCCCAAGTACATTTTCTATCACCAAAACTCAACGCCGTGAGTAAGGTAACTTAGTCCTTGCCATGTTGGAGAGAGAAAAATGACGTCATATATGTTTTGGCATTAAAAAAAGGTTGAAACATCGTCTTTTAAGAGTTTTAGAGTAATAAAATGTTACTTCTCCACCATTTTGATCACTCTTTGTCTTCTCTTTTTCTTTTGAACTTTAAAACAAAAAATTTCTCTCTTTCATGACTAAACGTAACTAGTGGTTGCTGAAGAAGAAGGGATTTGCGGCTGAATATTGATTTTCAAAAGTGTGTACAAACATGCCTGGATGATGAACATAGTTGCAAGGGTTTGTAGCTCTGCTCACGGAGGTTAGTGACGATGAGTGAAATATTTTTTTGGTGAAATTATTTGCAATGTATACATGTTTAGTAATGATATTTTTATGTTTTCATTATTTTTATCATACTTTTGTTGAACTTGAGTTTGTGTTTGGGTTTGTTTTAGTTCTTGTATTATTAGGTGCAATAGTTTTTATATATGATCTGTTTTCAATGCTTGATGTGGGGATGGTTTCGATGGGCTTAATGATAATAATTATAGATGAATTTTGACCAGCATCTGTTAACACTATTGCTAAGTTATGAATATGCTGAAAAATTTGTGTGTGATTGTCTCTGTACCTTTTAATTTGATGTTCTAATGGTAATTATACTTTTCAATCAATCATACAAATGGAGATATTGATGGACATTATGTTCCGTCGTGGAAAAAAATTTCAGAAAGATGATAATGAAAACACAGTTTATTCACCTGATAACAAGACATGGCTTCGTGACCTT
Source organism: Arachis duranensis (assembly GCF_000817695.3). Taxonomy (NCBI): domain Eukaryota; kingdom Viridiplantae; phylum Streptophyta; class Magnoliopsida; order Fabales; family Fabaceae; genus Arachis; species Arachis duranensis. The sequence goes on along the minus strand of NC_029781.3, from coordinate 14,679,617 downwards.
GATGAGGATACGCTAGATGTATTCTTTGTCAAAATATATTACAAAGAACTTGGATATGACGAGATCGTAGAATACTAATGGCATGTTCCTGGGTGCAATTTAGATGTTGGTTTAAGGGCTTTTGATACAGACAATGAGTTAAGGGAGATGTGTTTTATGCATGGCTAAAAAAAACGATGGCACGATTGATATTTACTTTCAGCATGGAATCTCATCACCAGATTTTCTTGAAGGGAAGGAGACGATTGTGTATATTGATGATGACATAAGGATTCAATCACTATCCTAGTATTGAGTGCATGTCCAAGGAGAATAAAAATAAGGATTATTTATAATAAACCTTTGCCTACTAACAATGAATGCATTACCCCTACTGTTGATAAACCCAAGACTAATGAGAATGAATCCATACCTTTTACTTCTAAAAATTACTTGCCCAAGACTACTAAACTCCTAACTATATCAAAGACTAATCCTAATTCCAAGTCAAAGCCCAAGCCTGTTATTAATGCTGCACCAAAAATCTAAAACTTAAGTCTAATAACAAGCCCAAACTAGTTTAAAGACTATATCAAAGCAAAATTTAAGGTCCAAGACGAAAGTCACTCAAAGAATTGGGCAATGCACAAGGGCTGCTTTAAAATGTAAGCAAATACAACAACCTCATGAGGTTAGAAAAGGTTATGAGTCTTCATCTGAAGATGAGCATGCTACTGAAGACAGCTCCTATAAACATGGTCAGGAAGATAACTCCTCAAGTGGCGATGATGAGGTTGTTGGAAACATATCAAAGGATAAGACAAGAGACATGAAATTTAGGCATGCACCTTTGAAAAACCAAAAAAGAATATGATTAATGATGATGATGCACTGGTTGTAGATGATGAAGTCGAAGAGATGGACTTTGGATTTTCGAGAGTCCCACACACAGGTATACTGCAATTGATGATGTCTATATAAAATTATGTTATTTGTTCTGTTTTGCAAATTTGATGACCCTTACAATAATATATTTTTCTTTTTTTTGTTTTGTTTGTGCATGGGAATGTGCTACCTGAGATTTGTTATTTTTATTTTAGGATGCTGAAAAATAGGGACCATTTATTAGCACGATTTTAAAGTGGGGGACTAGTTTGGGTTCATTAAATAAAGGTTAGGGACCATTATAGGTTCATTAAATGAAAGTTAGGGACTACTCTAGTTTTGATAAATGTTCATGAAATATTGGTTGTAAATGTAGGGATTGGTACCAGCTGTCTAAGAGGTGATGTCTTTAGTGCACCACAGATTTTGTGAGTGGCACCTATAGAGGAATTTCAATAAATAATAAAAAGATATAGAGCTAAAAAATTTAATGTGGGAGTGTGCAAGGTCTACTACACACCAAAATTTTACTGACAACATGAACAATATCAATAAGCTCAATGAATATGCATGGGACTATTTGAATAAGTGGCCCAGAGAGTTTTGGACAAAATCAGCGTTCAACCACAAGGCTAAATTGGATAATATATGTAATAATGTATCCGAAATTTTTAATGCATGTATCAAAGAAGCAAGGCGAAGCCAATCATCACCCTTCTAGAAGAAGTCAGAATGTTTGCTATGAGAATGAGATCAATAGCTAAAAACAAAGTAAAGTTGACCAACCATGTGAATAAGTTACCACTTGTAATTCAAAATAGGTTGGATAAGATCATAAAAGAGTCCAAAAACTGGTATCCTATCTGGACTGGAGATGATGTATACGAGAAATTTGAGGTGCATAGATATCCCATAAATATGGTGGTTGACCTGTAAAAGAAACTGTGCACATGCCAATTTTGGATGTTAACAGGTTAATTTTCTTTTACCTTTCATTATTTTTAATTAATAAATTTGATTTTTCTTCATATATTTTTAATTAATACATAGTGATTAATTCATTTAATTAATACATTTGTTGGAATACCATGTCAACTTACCTGTGTTGCTCTTGTAATGGTGAATAAGAAATTTGAAAACTTTTGTCACAAGTAGGTAACAATAGAATCTTATAGAGATACTTATTCACATTATGTAAATCTATTATCCGATCAATCTTTTTGCGAGAAATCAGATCATAATCAGACACAAATACCAAAAAGCAAAAGAAAGCCTGACCCATTGACGAAGAAAAAGAGAAAAGATCCAAATGAGGGTAATGAAAGAAACAAGAAATCTAAGCCTAGTGGCACTCTGAAGAGACACTTGAATCCTTTCACTTGTAGATACTGCCTACAAAAGGGACATACTAAGAAGGAGTGTCCAAAGAAGAGGAGTGCTGATGTTGCTATTGCTATTACTGCTGCAGCTGCAACTGTTGCTGCTGCTAATACAAAGACAAGTAACGGTAACAAGTTGTTGTTGCTACAAATGAAGCACCCAAAATGATGATGTTCCATCTGATGCTCCACAGGTTGCCGATGATTAAAATGGTGCACCACAAGATGTTGCTGCTCTTCCAAATGGTGGCCAAGAAGCACTAAATGAAGCTCCTCCAAGTGTTATAGATCAACCATCTGATGTCCATGAGGTTGGGATTGAATTATCACAGTTAAACTATTATGATGCACAAGACTCTCAGCAGGTAGTTAAATTTAAATTTATCAATGTCCATTCAAGTTTATTTATGTGCATAGACAAGATAATATTAAAATTAATCCCTTCATATAGGTACCACTCACAAGGCTACCAAAATTGCAAACCAAAAGAAAGACCTCACCACCACTCGGGACTGTGACTGTGGATCTATTCTAAGGAGAAAGCTTAATGACAGCTTTCAAATTGACCAGTTTTATGAAGTTTGTCCCAATACTAAGTTTAAAGCTATTAAGGAAGAAGAAGTGATCTTATTCTTGTATTTATGTAGTTCTTTTGGATGATGTTAATCAATTATCACGTCATTAGGCCTTCTGTTTTATTTTCTTTAAACTGTTAGATGCAATTTCGTAAAGTCTTTTATTTTGGTATCTTTGATTTTACGGTTGGTGTTTTGTTGAATGAAAAACTTGTTATATCGAGTTTATGCTTCTATTTGTTATAATCTTTGAATAATGTTATGTTAGATTTATGGTACTCTTCTGTTATGACATTATGTGATCTGAAATTATTATAATGACACTCTTTTGTTATGGTACTCCTATGTTGCTGGAAAGAATTTGTTTATAGCAATTTCATGTGTATCAATTAAGGAACATAGTTTATACTGTATTTATATTATTTCTAGGTGCATAGTCTTATATTTCCAATTAAGGAACACATATAATCTTATATTTTTTATTTTTTCATATTGAAAATCTTACATTGACCTTAGCCCTTGAAAAAAGAAACTCCTATCTACTTTCCTTACAAAAATAGTCACAAATAACACTTGAATATACAATCTTTGAGTTCTTATTTCATCTTCTAACTTTTTCATTCTCCACACAAAATTTAGCCTGACTTGCTCAACCTTTCTTGCAGAATTCAAAGTTCCTCCCACCTATTCTTATCTATTGTCAACCAACACAAATAATTCGCATCATCACTTGTCAGTAGTCTGAAACAAACAATTTTTCATATTAAAAAAAATCTATTAACAAAAATTGAGTATAATTTTTCACATTATAGTTGGGACATCCAAAGAATGGCTTGTTAGAATTTGAATCAGTTGCGGACCAATAAAGCACAGAGCGACAACCATAACCACACCACTTTGGAACCCACAAAGATTTGCTATGGCTAAGGATCATAGTGGCTGAACACATAGAACTTTGGATGCCACCTGCAATCATGATTCCTGACCTATAACGATGCATAGAAAAGAAGAAAAAGAGGAAGAAGAAGAATATGGAGAAGAAGAAGAAGAATAAGATGAATATTATTTGCTTTAGGTTATAAAAAGGGAGAAGAACCTAATTGGTTTAATCTCATTTTTCTTCTACGTCATCTAGTCATTATCATCTCCAGTGTGGCAAGGATTAAGCCACATCACTCACGACATTGAGTTTTGGTGACAAAAAAGTGCTTGGGACTAATATAGTGCATTTTCTCAAATCTGGAGGACTAAATTAAAGCAATTGAGATCTCAGAAGTTAAATTGGTGCAACTCGCCAATCTCAGGGACCAAAATGGGGTTTAACCTATCATTTCACTCAAAACACCTACAAAATGAACCGATTCAATTCATACATATGTGAAATGAGCCTGTTTTGAAGTGTTACCTAAAACTGAATGGTGTTTTGAGTCTGGCTATGAGATCTAGATGCCAAGAGTAAATCGTTGACGCTCTCACCTAGTCAATGGTAGAAAGTACCTACAAGAGATTCCGATTCTTAAGTTAACAATAGTTTTTTAGCAAGCTATGTGTAAAATGGATTGAAAAAAATTCCTGAATCTTAAGATATTTATAGAATGAAGAAATAGACTATAGTCATTCCTTGAAAATAATGTCAGATGATTATGAGTAGTTATTTACGTACAGAATAGGAAGTTACCCTCATGTTTGAGATAGTTATAACTTTAGTGGTAATAATCGAAATAGTGGGAAGGTGCTTTTGACTTGCTCCCCAAATTGGGTGGGATATGGGTTGTGGATAATCCGTATCTTAGTTAGTTCGATTCGTGTAAATGTGAGGTTAAATGGTTTAGAATCACTACTTCTAGATCGAGTTATAGGATAATGAACCAATGTGAGGGTTATTCGCTATTCAATGGAGTCTTAAGTTGGACTAACTTAAGTCAGGTATGGATAGAGTCCATGTCACCTCTATTGTAAGTAAGATGGTTCTTTTACTTCCATATCCCACAAAAATAGGTTTAAAGTGTTGGGGCTTGTTTCTCTCCCATGTGAGGTTCAAGTCCAAACTTTTAGAGGTGTCTCTTTGCATCATTTTGTCACTAACCTAATCAAAATTTTAGAGTCTTAGAAAAAAAAATGCAACCACAAAAGTAAGAGAAAAGAGAAAAATAGAATTTTTGTTTTTATGCAAAGCAAAAAATTTTGAACAGTTATTTCTCATCGACTAGGTAATTTATGCGTTGTTATTTCCTTTGTATTATGACATGTGTTACTAATTTTGATGGGTGACAAATTGTGTACTGTTTTTTGACCTTGTAATAAATGTATAGGTTTTATGTGCAAATTTAACTTTTACCTCTTTGTAGGACTTATTTTATAAATATAGAATATTACTATGACAAAATATGAAATACTGATTTTATATATTTTTTAATTATATAGAATTTTATGTTGTACCAATTTTGTGAGCTTTTTGTATTTTAAAGTCTGTAATTAATAGTTTAAGAGGGTTATAGCCAAAACTATCTAAGTAGATAGTTAAAACTTCATAAATATATATTCTATATTCTAATATTTTTTATATAAATAATTAATTGATAATTAATTCTTTATGTATATATGATATGATTGATATAAAAATTTTGTATGTTAACAATAATATTCTCTACTTTTATATTATTTGCAAGAAAAAAATAAAAATAAAAAATAAAATTTTATTATTTTTATTATTTTTTCATAGACTCTTTAAAATAAAAATACTAAAAATAATAGATAATGAAAATATACTCTAAATTTTTATCTTTTTAATACATTTTTTTATGTATTAAATTCATTGAAAATACCAAAAATTATTATTTTTAGTTTGAGTGCCTTTTAACTAACTCTTAATATTTATACGGTAGAAATATAATTAAAGAATCATATAATATATTTATTTCTTAATCTTAACCATCACAATTTAAATTTAGTTGTCTTTAGGTAAAGAAAGTTTGCTCTCTACAAGCAGAAACTCCAAAAAAAGGTCTTTAGAAAAGAACAAAATAAGAAAGAAAGAAAACTGGATCAGCAAAGGAACCAAAATAAATGTGTCTTTATTATTTATTTATTGATATATAAATTTATATTAGTTTTTTAAATGTTAAAAAATATAAATTAACTTCTAAAAAATATTGTATAGGTGCTTTTAAAAGGATTTTGAATTTTTTTAAATTAAAAATACAAATACAAATTTTTTATTTATTAAACATAAAATAAGATATTTTGTGTTTTTTAAAAATTTAAAAAAATTTTACTAAATAATTATTTTATATTTTACTATTTATGTTATTTTATTATGATTTTAAAATAACACTTTTATTACAATTTTTTTAGAGACAACTTTTTTTTTCTTTATTTTGCCAACGTACAATCAAACTTACAAAACAATGCTGATTTAGATCTAATCCATGTGTTTCTCAGGCGTAACAGAATAAAGGAGTTTTAGTTTCAGTGTGTTTTTTTATGATGGGACCAAACACAATAAAGACTTTCTATAAGTCCATCTCTCTAGGAAACCATGCAAATATTATTAATCTTGTGCTCCGTTACAGAATATAGGAAGAATAAGTATTTCAGTTTGAAATTATACTAAAAACGGAACACATATACCTTTACATGTGTCAGAAAGTACAAGATGAAGGTTAAAACCCACTTGTTTATAGATAGTTCTAACGACTAGTTATACTTATCTATACGAACTTTTTAATTTAAATAAATATATAAAATACATTAATTTTAAAAAAATACAAATTATTTTAAAAATGTGCACCTATCATTTTACTGCAAACACTTGTAAAATGAATTATAATATCTTTTTATCTAAACACTTATAAACTGAGCTAATTGAGATATATGTAAAATAAACTTGTTTTAAGGATTGTTGTTTAAAACTAAATAGTGTTTTGAGTCTGGACGTGCGATTTAGACGTCAAAAATAAATCTTCACGCCCTCACCTAGACGATAATAAAAAATACTTGTAAGAGATTTTGATTCTTAAGTTAATAAGAGTTTTTAGCAAGATAAGTATAAAATAAATTAAAAAAATATCTAAATGTTAGGATATTTATAAAATAAAAAAATAGACTAAGTCATTCTTTTGAATGATTTCAGACGATTATAAGTAATTATTTCTTTACAGAATAAGAAATTATTCTCAAGTTTGAGATTATTGTAACTTTAATAGTAATAACTAAAATAGTGGAAAGAATTTTGACTTGCTCCCCAAGTTAGGTGGGATACGAGTCGTGAATGATTAGTATCTTAGTTGGTTTGACCCGTATAAATGTGACGTTAAATGGTTTGAATTCACTATTGTTAGACCAAGTTATAGTACAGTGGTCTAATACCAGGGTTATTCACTATTTAATAGAGTCTTAGATTGAACTATCTTAAGTCAAGTATGGACAGAGTCCATGTTACTTCTATTATAAGTGAGATGGTTCTTTCACTTTTATATTTCATAAAATAGGTTTAAATTATTGAACTTTTTTTTTTATGTGAGGTCTAAGTCCAATTTTAGGGGTGTCTTTTTGTGCCTTTTTAACACTAACCTAATCAGAATGCTAGGGTCTTTGAGCAAAAAAAGGTGTAGTCACAAAAATGAAAGAGAAGAGAGAAAATAAAATTTTTACTTTTATGCAAAACAGCAATTTTTAAATAGTTGTTTCTCATTCATTCATTGTTGGATTGGTTTAAAACTTAGACTGCCGATTCATCTTATCTTCTTATCAATTCGAAATGTTGGAAATGTTGATTGGAGATCTATAGTGGAAGAAATTTGCTTCAAATAGAATCTCTAACTTTGGATATTTTACTTTTTTTGTTACTCATTTTTAAGTTATGATATTTTAGTGTTTTGACTGGTTATATTCATAATTTATGCTTTATTTGAGACTCTTTAATACCTCATATTTAATTATAATAGAGTTATTTCATTAATTCATTGGTCTAAATAACTCGTAATTTTTACATCTTATATTGAGGAGATTTTTATGTTAAAATATCTTAGTGTGCTTTTTTTGTTTTACTTAATATATTTACTTGCTCATAGTTATCGTCATATTTAATTATGAGTGTTTTTATATTGTTCTTATATTGAATATTTATGTTATTTTTTATTACTGAGCTCTCTCATACACCACTATTTTTACGAATTTATATTTAATCATATTTTTTGTATACAATTATTTTCACACAAATTGTAAATTTTAGTTATAATATTTACAATATAATTTTGAATCTATTGCATCATAATCTAGCTATACGTCATTTTTCATATAATTTTCTGGCTATATATGTTTGTAATTTGAAATAAAAAATCAAATAATTTTTTTTATCTGATTATACACAATTATTTGACGATTACTTCGCTACTTTTTTAAAATGAGAGAATAATTTCTCCTATATTATGCATTATTACATGCTAAACCTAATTGTGTACGCATTTGACATATTAATAAATTTTCTTACATATTTTTATTTGAATATGAAATATCGTGTTTCAATTAAACTTCCAATAATTAATTTCTCGCATAATTTCGATTATAGAAGTAACAAAATTGAAATATTGGGAAAGTGATATGAAAAATAACATATTTTGGTGATAGTGTATTGGACTCAAAATTACATTGTAAATATTAAATTTATAATTTGTGTGGAAACAATTGTACAACTTAATTGAATATAAATTGTTAAAAGTAGTGGTTTAAAGTTTAAACTTATTTCGCAAGATCTAGGAGTGAAAGGGCCGTTTCACATCACCAAAGTTGAGATGGGTCTGGTTCATTTGCGTCAGAAGTAAATTGGTCCATTTCGTAGACGCCCCAGCCTCCAAGTAAAATAATATTATCGAAAATTCTATGATGTTAAAGATGAAAAATTTCAACACCTAAAGAAGTTCATATGATTAACTAATTATAGTGTTAAATAAACACGTGTTTTTTTATAGAATACAGACTTTGATATAAAGTTTGTATTGCTGTGAGTTTGTGTTTTTTTATATTATACGAGTAGTGATAAATTTAATAATGCGATTTTTTTTCTTCTACAATAACAATAAAGTCTTGTCCCACTAACTGGGGTCGGCTACATGAATCAAACAACGTCATTGTACTCTATCGTGTATCATGTCTACAGAGAGACTGTTTACATGTAGATCTCATTTGACCACCTCATGGATGGTCTTCTTAGGTCTTCTATAAAAAATAATTAAATTATTATATTAAATTATTTTCATAATCTAAAAAACAAAATAAATACCTTAATTTTAAAATATCAATCATGAAATAGATCTTAAAATGACTTAAGCAAATTGTTATGTATTTTTTTACTGATTGTTATGCACTTTAAATTACATTTTTTTGAATTTTTAACCGATATTTTTTGTAGAAAATATTGATTCATTTTTTCAACCACCTAAAATTGTTAAAATAGAAAATGTAAACTCCGGTTAAATTAGTAGATAATTAGTCAATAAATTATTTTTTTAATAAAAAATATTAGAAATGTGAAAATTATATTAAATTAGGATACAGCTCGTTAAAACGAGAATTTTGACACCAATTTCAAAGAAAATGGTCTAAGATTGGACCAAACGGGTCGAATCGGTTGAACTGGACTCGAACCGGACCGTCGGTTCAACCGGACCAACTCATTAAAAGAAGCCGAACTCCTTTCTCTCCCTCATTTGGATGCAACAGCGTGAAACACTTCCAGGGAGGGGAGAAAGCTTCCGTAACCTTACGGTAAATTTTCGATCCCCGTAACTTTTCTGTCCGAGCTCCAATCGCCGCACCGTTTGTAGCCATGCGTTCACCACATCGAGCTCTACGTTTCTACCGAAACAATTTCACTGGTAACTTGTTTAATCACTCTCAGCCTTCTCTTCCCCCAATTTTTGAATTTTAAGTGGGAATGTTGAATTTCTTTGATTTCTGATGTTTTAGGATCCAATTAGCTTAAGAGAAACGTTCACTCTTGCTTATGTGAAGCTTGGGTAAGGTGAGGATACGATAATTCTATTTTATTTTCTTTGAATTTGAGCTTTGAGTATTAAATTGGATATATATGTGTTATGAATGTGTATTAGGTTGTGATAAATAATTGGAGCTTGAAATTGTGAATATTGGAACTTGGAGGAAGCTGATTAGTTGAATTTTGAAGGGGCTGCCTTGGTTTTAAATAATTTGCTTTGGTCGTTACGTGGAAATCGGCCAAGGTATGGTTTAGATTTCTTGCATTTAATATATAATGTTATGTGAAAACTTAGGCTAGACGACCATAGGATAAATTGAAAAGCAGGTGTATGTTTAATGTTTAGTAATTTGTCGATGAATATATTTGGTTGAAGTTTATTGGATAATTAGTTATTAATTTTGGATGCGGAATGTTGTTATGTTAATTTGGAGAGAATTATGGTTGAATGTTATTGTTGATGAACATAGTTGGTTAGGTACTTGTTGATTAACTAATAATTTGGTGAATTATTGATTTGAGGAATTTTGTGTTAGAAGTCTAGGATTAGTGAACTATGATCCTTAGTTGAATTTTGGTTGTTGGTTTTGAATATTGTATGAGTATAATTGTTGATCTGAAGTAGATTTATTGTGGTGACTGTTATGATGATGAGGAAGGGTATGTTGAATTGAAAAGAAAGCAAGTTTGGACCCAAAAAGGGTGGCAAAGTCCGAGTTTTAGAGGAGGTGCTGCCAAAATTTTATAAAAATTAGAGATTTTGTTTATATGATTATCTAAAAAGATTTAGATTCAAAGGTTATATGGTTTGATTTAGAGTTATTAAGAAAATGAATATGTTTTAAGTTTGAAGTTTGATTCTTAGAAAAGAATGAATTATGTTTTGAATTGGAATTATTGATGGACGGAATGAGAGGTGTGATAATGAAGGATAAGGATTGAATATGTTTAATGTATGATGATGAATGAGATGCAATTGAGAATGAAGTGGATGTAGATGAATTATAATTGAATTATTTATATGGCTTATGAATTTGAATGATCTGAGATACGAGATTCCCTGGATAAAGTGCCGTGGCTTGCCACCACGTGTACCAGGTAGAAAACTCGATACTCTGTTGACCCTACGACGTAAGTGTGACCGGACACTATATAAATTCCCGGGAATGTTAGCCCCATTGAGCAATATTGATTATTTGAGATAAAGCTATGCATAGACTCATGGGGATGCACGTCGGGGGACAGTCTAAGTACAATTCAGACTTGTCGGGTTGGCTGGATAACCGACAGATGAGCCTCATCAGCCATAGGACAGGCATGCATCATATGCATATTATTTGAATTACTTGCTTGTTCTTTAATTGGGTGTGTTTAAATGTACTTGCCATGTTAAATGTGTATTTGTTACCTGCAGTATTTGTAACCTTCTTGTGCTTGCCTTTATCTGTTTAAATATCTGTGAAATGCATGATGGAGTTGGAGGTATGGAGGAATGGCATCATGAGATTTAGATGTAAAATTAAGCTAGTTAGGCTTAGATACTCTTAGAAAATCACTTTTTATGGCTTCTGTTTAATACTTTAAACTCTACAATCTGAGTGTTGGCGTTCTAGGATTGCCTCTGGCATTCCCATGACCTTATATATTATGTGTGTGGCACCTTTACCATACTGAGAACCTCCGGTTCTCATTCCATACTATATTGTTGTTTTTCAGATGCAGGTCGAGAGGCATCTCGTTAGGCGTCTGGACTCTTGAAGCGGAGTGGTTACTGGGTTATTTTGTTATGCTATAATGTATATATATGTACTTAGCTTTCTCTCCACATAACTTATTCTTTTTGATCCTCCTAGAGGTGTATGGAGAGGCAGGATTTTGTTTATGTACATTTGAGTTTTGGATATGTATATATATGTCTATATGTGTGTATATTCTCCGGCCAGTCTTGACTTCGTAGGCTGAGTCAGGAGCTCGTTATTTTGTATCTTTGACTCTCTGTTCCTGTTTTGGGTTACTTTACACTTGACAGCTGTAGCTTTCTTAGCACGCAAGTTAACTCGTTCCTTGAGCATTGCGCTTTTACTTTTGCTATTTTTATTTCCTCTGTTCTTCAAGGCTCCTAGCATATTATAATTCTTCTGCTATTATGAGTACTCATTTTATTTTAGAGGTCGTAATACTATACCACCTCTATTTTACGATTTAAGCGTAAAGTTTAATGTGGTAGGGTGTTATAGAAAAAATGAAATAAATACTAAACAATTATATATTATACAACAAATTTGTTTGTAACTTTTTGCATTACCTTTCATTATACTTTCTTAAATCGTAAAAAATAATTTAATTAAAGTTAACTCATTTTTACCATTATAAACAAAGAAACACAAGTATAAAAGAGACGAGGTTAATGTGTTATTCAACTTGAGCAACAAATAATATAAAAAGAAAGTTTAGTAAAAGGGCTTTTTTTCTTCGACGGGTAATACCAATTTTTCTTTTACTATTTCTTTTTTTATTTTATAATTTTTATTTATTTTTTAAATATTCTTAAATTCACTTTTTAACTATTTTTTAAATTAATTATAGTTTATAGATTCTTAATTCTAATGAAGAGACAAATTATACTCATGAATGACATATGTAATCCATAGTATTTGTTGTAAAAATAAAAAGAACACACGTTTCTTTTAATTATTCGATACATATTTCTATAAGTACTAAAAGTTTTTTCAATCAACATCATGAAATTTTTTTTTTAAATTTTAGGGTGCTGATGAAAAAAATTTTCGGCACTTATAAATTAAAAACTATGTACTAATAATTAAATATTTTAGAATCATATTTATGATGAATGATTTTTATATATACTAATGTTTAATAAATATTAATCTATCTTTTTATTCATTAAATAATAATAATAATAATAGTCAAATTACTAAACTCTCTTTTTATATTATTTGTTAGTTAAGTTGAATAACACATTAACGTCGTCTCTTTTATGCCTGCGTTTTTTTGTTTATAATTGTAAAACTGAGTTAACTTTAATTAAATTATTTTTTACGTTTTAAGAAAGTATAATAAAAGGTAATGCGAAAATTCACAAACAAATTTGTTGTACAATATAATTGTTTATTATTTATTTTATTTTTTCTATGTTAAAAATTTTAGGTGATTGAAAAAATAATCAACATTTTAATTTGAAATCAAATATTTTTTTTACAAAAAATGTCGGTTAAAATTTCAAAAATATGTAATTTAAAGTGCATAACAATCAGGAAAAAAAAACCTAATAATTTAGTTAAGTCATTATAAATTCTGTTTCATGATTAGTATTTTAAAATTAAAGTATTTATTTTGTTTATTAGATTATAAAAATAATTTAATATCACAATTTAATTATTTTTAATAAAATTGAAAAAAATCACGTTATTAAATTTATTATTACTCGTGTAATATAAAAAAACACAGACTAACAGCATTGCAGGCTTTATTGTTAAAGTCCCATAGAAAACACGTGTTTATCTAGCACTATAACTACATTAGCTTCTTTAAGTGCTGAAATTTTTCATCTTCAACGTCATAAAATTTTTCATTTATTATAACCTATTTAACCAGTATTGAGTGTAAAATGATAAATGTACATTTTTTAAATAGTTTTTAAAAATACAATATATTTATCAGATTCTTTATCTTTTTGTCAAACTTTTTTTAAGTAGTTTTTTAAACAATTTTGCTACGTTACCAACATCATTTTTGTCAACATCTACTAATTCTTATTTATAATTGTATTTAATGGAAGTGTTTTTGTGGATGTATCTAATAAAAATATTTTTTTTATAGCTGTGTTTTAATAAAAGTGTCTTTATAAATATATTTTTGGATGTGTCTCTTTATATATGTGTTTAAAATATAATAACTAATCATTGTTGACAATAAGTTGACAAATAATATATTGGTACTTATACTTTTCCTTTTTTAAAATACAATTTATTTATTTAATTCTCTATCTACTTAATTGCCAATCATTTTCTTGATACCTTTGTGATTGCTTATGATCTTGTGTCTTCCTTTAATGGTCATGCTGTCCTCTTTTATATAGCCACTTCACCCATTTGTCATTGTTCTTCTTTGCCTCTTGTATCCATATATTTCTTTCTTTCAATTTATTTTCTCCTATGTACTCAACACCAACATTGTCAAATAGATGCCTCTTCGTAAGTTTTTTTTCCTTTCAAAATTAGGAGTGAATCTCCAAATTAAAATTTGAAATAAAAATAAAAAAATTATATTATTTAAACTATTGCTCATTGACTTTACATAAATTTTATTCCTTATGAATTTCAGCTTTCAATCTGTCACATCCTTACTATTAATTCTTTTATTATTTGTTATCACCCATTATTATTAGGCGTATATTAATTAATATATCAGCATATGACCGTTCATATGTTTTATTTGAAATAAAAATAAAAAATTAATTACCAACATAAAGTGAAAACTTAAAAAGAAATTAAAGTCAGTGCAATTTGAACATATTTATCATCATCAAATTTAAAAATATTATTGGCTAAAAAAATTGGTATGGACTATTTTATTCGTCCACAAAAATTAAAAAAAATAAGAAAAAGGACAAGAAAAAATATAAATGTCTAAAAATTTTAGCAAAAGAAATCATCAATTGTTAAGAAACTATCTTTTATAAAAGATATTAAGAATATTAAAGAAAAAGAACTAATGAATAGGAAAAAGATAGAGAAGAAGAGAGAGAACATAAAGAAAAAATAATGGCAATCAAAGAAAAGAAATTACAAATTTAAGCGGCGATGTAGGAACAAGAGTTACAAACTCAGAGGTAAGTGCAAAGGAAAGGGAAATGGAAAGGATGGCTAAGGAAAGAGAAAGAGAAATGAATATGCAACACAAATATTTAATGCTGACACATCTACAATAAATGAAAAACGACAAGTTCTTCATGAGATTGTATATGAGAAAATAATTAATAAGTGATTTACTTAATGGTTCTTTATATTCATAGAGTTAAGTAGACTATTTTAATAGTTCCTTGTATTCATAGGCAACAACATCGACAACCGAAAGAGGACTTGATTGAGCACATATGGTGATTTCACAATGCTTTTCGTCAACTAAAGTTTAAGTATATTTTTTTATATCAAGTAATTTTTGAAATTAATGTAATTTGGAATTATATATTGTGTATTATTATTATTTATGAAGTTATTAATTTTTGTTAAGTCAAAAATTAATTTGGTTCCTTGTAATGACAAACATAATTAATAATATCCTAACATACTTATTTTTTTATGAGCATTGTAGGTATTAATGGATTGACAATCAAATATAATAATCAAGTAATCCATGATTCAAGTAAAAATAATACATAATTGATCCTTTATAAGCAAGAATCATTTCATATACGGATTGAATAGCTGCTGTATTTTTACCAAGCTAAAACAAGGAATGGATTCTTATTCAATGCCAACGGCTAAAAGCATTAAAGGTGCAACGACTATCTTGATCACATTAAGAATGATTTTAATATTAAAGAAGAGATATGAAGCTCTATATATTGATGAATTATCAAGGACGAAGGCAATTATTTTCCGGTATATTGAAGACCATAAAAAATAGCCTTTATTTTTCATTATTTTTGAGTGTATTTTTACTTTTTTTTTGTTTAAATTCAAACTTATTTTGAGAGATACAAAAGACAGAGAGTAGTGCATACAAAAGTCATTTAATCTTTGATTGAGAGTTTGATTTTAAAAGTGTGTTGGGTTAGAGTGCACTTGATTCACCTTAACTAAATTGGGTTAGCACCTAGGCAATTTATTAAGCTTGTGATAGCATAGGTGGTGGTTTACAAGAGTGTGAGTTTCTTGGAATTAGTGTTTGTAATCAATCTTGATTATAGTAGAAATTCTACCATTGTTGTAATGGAGACTAGACGTAGATCACATTGCACGTCGTGACCGAACCAGGATATATCGTGGTATTACTCTTCTTCTTTCCCAAAATTTGCAACCTGCATTTTTGTTTTATTCTCCTACCACGGGATGAGACAAAAAACGAAAATAATCTCCTGTTTATCAGTTTTGCTACATAATCTAAAAAAATGTTTATGCTTATATTTTCTTGATTTAACCCCTTTCTCAAGTCACTTAAAAACCTTCAATTGCTATCAGATCTTAGGCTAAAAGGACAAACTTAACAGCTTGGAGTAAAAGATCTATGGCAACCTTTTTGATTTACACGTTGACCAAAGGACAATCATATTATAGACCTCCTTTTTTTATTGGAACCGACTATTCTTATTAAAAAGAAAGGATGATGATTTTTGTGCAATCAATTGACTACAATATATATAAGATCATTGTGAATGGCTCAGATGTTCCTACCAAATGCAACATCGAAAGCAATGTTGTTTCAAAGGAAGATTTCGAATGGACGGCTGAAGAAAATAAGAAAGTGGAGCTAAACGCCAAAACTATCAATATGATGCATTGCACTATTAGATTTGAAGAATTTAGAAAAGTCTCAAGGTACGAAACCGCAAAGGAGATATGGGACAAGCTGCTGCTCACTCATGAAAGAATTAAGCAAGTTCGAAAAACTCGTATTAACAAGCTTATGAAGGAATACGAAATGTTCTTCATCATGGAAGATGAACTGATTGATACTTTATTTGAAAGATTTTCCATAATCATCAATAACCTTGATGCAATAGAAAAACACTTCTCTGAAGTAGAACTTGTTAAGAAGATTTTAAGAAGTCTTACCAAGTAATGGGAGATCATGAGCATTGTCATATCGAAGCTAATGATCTCAGCAATATTATTTATGATGAATCGAGAGGAAAGCTATTGGCTTACAAATCCAAACATCTTACTAATAATAACAAGAAAATGGGAGTGGCATTTAAATCAAGAATCACATCAAAAAAAAAATCTAATCATGAAACTCACGTTTGTCTCATGGCTAATCAAACCAATTATGACGAGGTAGACTTTACTAAATTTTCTATTTAACAATTGCATGTTATTAACGATTTAACTGAAAATTTAGCAAAGCTTCTCGAGAAATATGGCAAATATAAAAAGAAAAAGGCTAATTATCCAAATCAGTTTCCAAAAATTTTAAAGTGGATATTTTAGTCCCCAAGAAAAATTAATACACAGATCAATCTCCAAAGTTTTACTCTAACAAATAAATCCTAGTTTCCAATTTATATTTCGGCAGAGTAGTTACCCATATCACACTCAAGGTTTTTGTTTATTTGTGGCAGTTTTTTTCTTATTTGTGGAGGTTTATAACTCCCAACAAATGGTTTGTGGGGGTTTCTAAAACCCCAAAATTTGAGATGTCACGAGGTCTTTTGTATGAGTTTTTAAAAACTTTCACAATCTATTCAGTGGGGGAGGGGGTTTGTGTGTGGGGTTTTTATATTGAACTTTTGTGACAGTTTTAAATCACTTTTGTGACAGTTTAAAACTCCCACAAATTAATATTTTAATTTAACACAAATTAACTATTTTATGAGATTTTTAAACCTCTACAAATCTTGTAATTATTTATTTTTAATTTCAAATCATTCATTAATTTCATTTCATTTACATATTCTCAAATTAAAAATTTATTTTTTAATATCAAAATTTAAAAACTAAATCTTTTATAACACAATTCCTTAGTATAAGACAATTCTAAATATAAAAAATTCTCAACGTTAATAGTTCCAAACATAATTGCATATGGTATTATTCTACATAACTATTACTGTAACAACCCAAATCACCCACTAGCACGATATTGTTTGCTTTGGCACACAAGGCCTCACGTTTTGCCTTTGACGATAGGTATGATTGCCGAAGCCCCCACACTCACTCGTCAAAACGTGTCATACTAGAGAGAGGTATGCACACCCTTATAAGGCATACTTCGTTTCCCTCCCCAACCGATGTGGGACCTTACAATCCAACCCTCTAAGGGAGCCCAGCGCCCTCGCTGGCACATCGATCCGGGCTCCGACTCTGATACCATCTGTAACAGCCCAGACCACCCGCTAGCACGATATTGTTCGCTTTGGCACACAAGACCTCACGGTTTTGCCTTTGACGATAGGGATGATAGCCGAAGCCCCCTACACTCACTCGTCAAAACGTGTCATACTAGGGAGAGGTATCCACACCCTTATAAGGCATGCTTCGTTCCCCTCCTCAACCAATGTGGGACCTTACAATTACTATTTTTCTTTAAAAAGTAAAATAAAACAACAACTTCAATATATCAATATCATCTAAATTCTAATTACATAAAAATCTCAAAATAAAAACATGAATGCAATCCCAAAAGACCTTAGAACTAAAGGAGAGAATGCATCTGGTAAACCTTGGAACTCATACATGCACAATTATGCAAGCATTTTCAATGTTTGCAACCCTAACTTCATATAACCATGAAAATAAAATTAATAACAAATTACTCTATTCATTTCATGATATCAAATACATAACATTATGGCTAACCTGTATCCAATGCATGCTATAAAAAAAATCAAGATACAGGGAAAATTTTACACTAAATAATTTGAAGTTTCCAGAAATAAGGGTGGAAGTAGAAAAGAGGCTGAAACAAAATTAAAACAGAAGCAGGACGGAGAAACAAAATAGTGGCAAAGAAAGGGTGGAAGCAGTATAGATTAAGGGAATAAAAAATTCATAGCAGAACAGGAGCATTTTTTTCTTTTCTTTTTCCCTCTCTGTTCACACTCAGTTTCTTTTCTTTTTCTTCATCGTGTATGTGTGGGTGAGTAAGGTAAAAGCATTAATTGAGACTTTTCTTCACTAACAATGAACATGATTAAATCAAAATAAAAATTATGCAAACCCACCGCTTACCTGAAGTGCAAAGGACTTTGATGTCTTTCCCCTTAACCTCCAAAATTTCACCATCTATCCAAGCTACCTCTAGATTCTCCAACCAAACTTGGGACCTAGCTACAGGATTGGCAGTAGCAGCCTACAATGCAGAGTGTCACAACAAAATAAACCACTAGTCTCACCATATCTAATAACTATATTCATATTCAAGTAATTACAACAAAAGTAAATTTATCCATACCATAAAATAAGAACAGAAATCAGCAAAATGCAAGTTTTTCAAATCATCAACATTACCAAAGATCTATCAACTTGCCCAATCTGCCAATGTAAGCAGTCTCCATCAATTGCACTAAGGGCTTAATTGCTTGTCCAGCAATTGCAGGTAACAAAAATAATGAAGAACCTGATGAAAGCTAACGTGGTTTGATCAACAAGCTAATCAAATTCTCAATTTCAGACTATTAAATTGATCTCAAGCTCTTTGTACCTTAGTTTTTGCTTTGTATAAGGACCATATATAAGAAGAGTATGCTCTGATTATACAACAGTGTTCTATATACTATATATTGTAAATAAAAAAATAGAAATTAACATATTAAGAACTAAAATCAAAGAGTAACAATATAGTATAAACCAGTATAGTATATATTGCAACTTGAAAGGACCAATATACTCTGAAAAACGAAAAACTAATTTGTATGTTCAGGAACATATCAAAATGTCAATTAATAGGATAAGATAACAATTAATTAATCAAATAATTACAATTCACAATTAGAAAGAGAGATAGAGAATCATGATCATAGCAAATAATCAAATGCAAAATAACAAAGATGCAGAGAAACATAAAGAGACAAATGAAATTCTTCAAAATAAAATGACATTTATTAATAGAGAAGAGATATCAACAAATTAATAGCGAAGAAGAAGTACCAGCAGCAGCTCGAAGAAGAAATATGGAGGGAGAGAAAGTTGCGTCGAAGAAGAAGTTTGGGAGCGAACAGATTTGAAAACGCGTTGACAGAGGAGGTGCCTCGATCCAAAAGCGTTCTACCACGACAATGCGGTAGCAACAACAATGGCAGTGGTGACGAAAACGGCGGTAGCAACAATGGTGGCGGAAACTCTATTGTGGCAGCAACAACAGTATAGAAGAATAGATATGAAAACGCGTTGATAGAAGAGGTGGCTCGATCTAGAAGCTCTCTACCGCAACAGACACGGTAGTGGTGACGGTGCCAGTGGCGGAAATGACAACGGAAATGAAGGCGAAAATGGTGTAAAAAAACTTAGGGTTCTCTCTGAGCTAACTCAGTCTCTCATTTTGAAAAAAAGGAGAAAATTAGGTTTTGTTCCAAAATTTAATTTTAATTAATTATTAGTGGTTTTCTAAATTGCCATAAATAAAATGTACTGTGGAGGATTCTAAAAATTTTCACCAAAATACTCTCTCAAATAAACAAAAATCTTGTAGTGTCAGTCCCCAAAGATTTTAAAAGCAGACATTTTAGTTTCCAAGAAAAATTAATACACAATCAATCCCTAACGTTTTTCTCTGTCAGACATAACAATCTGCCGTCTATTTTACTTTTACTATATATCGACCTTTATTATTATTAACTTAGCTTTGTGCATGCGAACGAAGACACTAATATATTAATACACTCTTTTCGTTAGAAACAAATAAGGTGAATAATGGTACTTTGAAATCTAAATTAAAATATTTTCTTTTAATACAAACATATTTTTAAAATAGGACATCTTTTGATTATATTAAATACAAAAATATTAAATGATTTCAACTTTGAATGTGCAATTAATAATAATAATAATTTTTGGATGGAGAACTGTTATGTCTGACAAAAAAACGTTAGGGATTGGTCTGTATATTAATTTTTTTGGGACTAAAATATCTGTTTTTAAAATTCTTGAGACTGATCTGGGTAATTACTCTGCCGAAAAATAAATTGAGGACTGATTTGTCTATCGGAGTAAAATCTTGGAGATTGATCTGTGTATTAATTTTTTTTAGGAATTAAAATATCCATTTTTAAAATCTTTGGGGACTGATTTGGGTAATTACTCAAAGAAAAATGAAGTCTTAAAGTTGGAGAATGCCAAGCTCAAGGAAGATTTAAGCATGGTCGAATCTTCTAGCTCTTTAAAACAAGAAAATGAGCTTTTGAAAACTGAATAGGAGATCTAAAATTGAAATATTCTACTGCAAGTAATTCTCTTGCTAAATATATAAAATTGCAAGAAAGGATTAAGAACCTAAAAATTGATTTAGCAAAATTTACTCAATGTTTCGAAAATTTGGACAAAGTTTTTGTTAATCAAAGGCCTCTCTTTATAAAATCTAGTCTTAGCTTTGTGAAAGAAGAAAAATCTGATTTAAAAAATGATCTTAAAGCCTCATCTTACAACGAAAGTGCTAAACAAGCCTTCTATAAAAATAAAATGACAAATTTCTTAAAAAACAAGAATCCTTCTTATCAGGCAAAAATTTAAGCAAAATGCAACATTTGTTCAAATTATAAAAGAGTTGGACATTTTTCACCATTATGTTTTATTTATAAAAAGTTAGTAGGTAATCATGTTTATAATATTATTTGTGATTATAATGCTTTTAGACAATAAAAAAGAATTAACATCAAAAGATCCAAGTTAGTTTGGATACCCAAAATTTCTTGAAAGCTTTGTAAGTTTGTCTTGCATTCAAAAAGATCAAAGACATGTAGTATCTTGATAATAAATGCTCAAGGCACATAATGAAAAAAATCTATATTCTTTATCAAATGGTACAGTGGCTGCAAATAGCTCTAGAATAGGTGCAGTTTTGAAAATGCAAATAGTTTCTACAGATACAATCGCAAACGACGATTTTAGAGACAAAATAAAATTATCTTTTGATTCTACAGAAGACAATATAACTGCAGAAGATCCGAAATCTATAGAACCAGTGCCTGAACCTGATCCAAATGCTTACAAACCTAGAGAATAAAAATTCATGTAGAATTATCCCAATCAATTTATTATAGGTGATTCTTCACAAGAAATTACAATAAGATCTTCTACAAAAAAAAAGCTAGATTCAAGCAATTTTTCCTGTATCTCAACAATAGAATCTCAAAAACTTGAAGAGGCTCTTCAAGATTCATCTTGGGTTAAATCTATGGAAGATAAACTAAAGAAATTCAAAAAGAATAAGGTATGAACTTTGGTTTCCGGTTCGAATTGCAAGAAGGTCACAAGAATAATATGGATATTTAGAAACAAATTTGAAGAAAAATGGCAAGTTTGTGAGAAATAAAACAAGACTTGTTGCACAAGGATATGATCAAGAGGAAGTGATAGATTTTTGATGAATTATTTGATCTAGTTGCTCGGATAAGGCTGCTGCTTGCTTGTTGCGTTCCAAGGACTCGAGCTATACCAACTGGACGTAAAGTGCTCTTTTCTTCATTGTTTAATAGATAAGGAAGTGTATGTGGCTCAGCTTCTCAATTTTGAAAATAAAGATTTTTTCATTATGTTTTTAAACTTGTTAAAGCCGTTTATGGTTTAAGACAAGCTCCTAGAGTTTGGTACTAAAGGTTTAGCACTTTTCTTTTGAAAAATGACTTTTAAAGAGAAACTACAAACATAACTCTATTTATTAAAAAATTCTAATGATCTCTTTATTATTGTTCTTGTATGTGTTGATGATTTTTTTACTAAACCCTTAGCTGAAGATAGATCCTATATTAAAAATGGCTTTGCGTATGTTAAGTGCTTTTCATTTGTTTTAATTGTACTGATGAGATTTTTTAAGTTTTTGTTTCTCAAGTCGAGTCGAGATTTTCTGAATAGATAATGAACAAGTTTAAGCTTTCAATCTGCCACCTTTATATCTTTGTTGAAGGATTATATGATCTTTGCATTTATTTCAAAAAAAAAAAATTCTTATTGCATTCAAAGTATTTCCAGCCTTCAAAAATAAATTTTATTCAAAGTATTTCCAGCATTAATAATCATATTTATCTTGAAAATCTTTTCTAGAACTCTTTTTCAAATCAATTTCACAATCTTTACTATTTTAAAAGAATTTTAATCTTGCATCAGTGTTAAATGCATCTAGACTTTCATGGTCTTTCTGCTGCTACTGATGATGTTTGAACCTTTCTTTATTTTCCAACTTAATAACAAAAGGAGAAGAAAGTAAAGATAAAACTAAGCTTATTTGGTTTATAAATTTTATGACCTTATGATCTTATTAGTTTATTCTTTTAGTTTTTGATATCTCTCTTGATTAAGATCTGATATATACTTTATGTATATGTTTGTTTGTTGCTTTGATATATTTTATCATACTGCTTTCATTAAAAGAAAAACGCTATATATTATTCGATTTACCGTTAGATTTAGCGTCAGACATTAGTAAAAGGTTTACCAGCGAATTTGGCAATAAATTTGTCTGGTAAATAAATTACCATCGGATTTGGTTTTCCGATAATAAATTTGCTGGTAATAATTGGAGGGAAAAAAAAAGAAAAATTGAAGCGATCATGAGTGCAATGCTGTGTTTTAGTCACTCGCAAACCCTTACCGTCGGATTTATCTGCTGGTAATCTTGTCCTAAATTCAAATCCAAAACCCTCTCTCTCTCTCTCTCTCTCTCTCTCTCTCCCCTCTACTAGTGGTGATGCCACCAACAGAATCCAAAGACTGCATGGACTCCTTGCATCGTGTTGGTCGCTTTATCGCCGCCTTTTTGTCGCTCCTGCCATTGCTGCCGCCGTTATTGCTATCTCCGCTGTTGCTGTTGCTTCCTGTGTTGCCAGAGCTGCCTCCTTCCTCCCTTTAGGTAGGTTGTCCATCTCCTTCTTCATATTATTTTTTTTTCAATTTGTTAAAAAAAGTCCTAATGCAGCTCTGCCGGTTGGTCACTACCACTGTCACTTTGCCGTCCGGGCTGCCACCACGCCAAAAAGGTCTTCCGTACTGCCACTGTCTCTAGGTAACTCACTAATTAGTTTAGAGTAGTTAAATCCTAAATCTTAATTTATTTAATTTTAATTTGTTATGTATTAAAAATTTTATAATTAAAATGTTTGTATTAGAGATTTAATTGATTTTCAGATTTAGCTCATGTATATTTTTTAAATTGTTTAGGTAATATACTAAAAATACGGTTTCGATTTTTAACTTATAAAATCTTAGATGATGATGATTTTCATACAGTCTTGATTGGCAGTTAAATATCATATCTACACTGCTCAATATTGATTGACTTGTCCATTATAAGTTAGGGCTCTGTTTCCTTCTTTTTATTGATAAGTAGCTGTTTAGAAAGGAAGGAGAAACCCACTGCCTTTGAAAAAAATTTCATTGCAGTTTGGAACTTTAGATTTGGGAGTAGTGCTTTTTCTTTCTTTCTTTCTTATTTATTTATTTAAATGAGCTCTTCAATTGTCAAATTGGTTAATAATAGCTAGCTGTGTGGAGAAGTCATTATACCTTATAAATGTTATTTATTCTGGCAATAGAATTGGATAATGGATATACTATATTTAGTAACTAGCATGAAGTAGCAGCAAAATCTTCTAAGTTTGTATTTTGTTTGTTCAATTGTTCGTGTAATTATTTTTGAATTTTTTATTTACGTATTTAGAGTTTGTTTAATTTTTTGTTAATTGTCATATATATGTATATATATGTTGCTGCTTGCTTTCTTTACTTAATGAATTGAACAGGATGAAGATACATTTGTTATTATTTTTATTCTGAATGATCTATTTTATATTGTATTTGTTGCTTTTGATGTAAGTATTTAAATCTGTTGTTGTTTGGGTGTTCTTAGAGTATTTAATTATAAAAAAATTGGAATTAATTTGGTATTCTAGTATTAATTTTATATTATTAAGGGTTATTTTTGTATTATGATAGAGGATTATGTGTTTTTTTATTAAATAATTTAGACCTGATGATGTTGTTTGTGATTTTTAATTTTTCATTATTAGGTGAATTGTTAATAAGTAAATTATTTATTCTTGATTCATTGTAAATTTGCAGTTAGACAGCTTCATTGATTTGGTATGGATCTTAAGGATTCTTCAGGATTTAATTTCTACGAATCTTGCAATTTGTAAGTATTAAAAATAGTTTGATTGATTCTTTAAGTAATATAATAGTATTAGTATAGTCTAATCTTTAATGCTCATTATAATTGCTTTTTTGATTTTTGGTTGAATTGTGCTCAATTTTTGTAATTGAGAGTTTGGTGCATTTTAAATATGATTTTTCTGCTTAATTGAATTCTCTTATTTTATTTAGTTTTAATAATAAACTTTGATATTTGAACTTGTTTGTGAATTTTTAACAAAAAATTATAAACAAATTATTATAAGAAATTATAAAATTTTGAATTTAGTTAGTTTAAAAATTATTAAATTTAAATATTTAAAAGATATATTAAATTTTTAAACAATTTTTTAAAAAATTAAAATTAAGTTTACTGTCAGTTAAATCTGCTGGTAACTATTAATTTGACTATTAACAATAAATAATATATTACTGTTGGATTTATCGAGAAAAAAATTGTCGGACTGTAACAAATTCTAAAATTTCACCAATTAAAAATTTATATCTGCTGTTAAATCTACCGGTAATTAGTGATAGATGAAAATATTTGTTGATAAATAATTATCGGCGAAGTTTATACCGTCGAATTTATCCATTACTAAATCCGACGATAAACAAAAAAATAATTTACTGGTAAATATTTAATATCTAATGGTCATATGCATCAAGCTATGTCTAGTATTTCTTTGGCATATGTGTGCTGATTTTGTAATTGATTAGGTTCCATAGCTTTAAGCTATTAAGCTTGATTAATGGATGGTGACAAATAGGGACAGCTTGTTAAAAGTAAGAGAAGTCATTTCTTTTTCTCTTTTTAATTTAAAGTTTAATCATGTTTGTCATAAAAAAATTATTGAGTCAATAATTGATTTAGTTTTTTGTTATGACAAATATAATTAATAATATCTTAATATACTTTTTTTCTTTATGAGCATTATAGGTATTAATAGATTGATAATCAAAAATCACAATCAAATAATTCATGATTCAAGTAAAAATAACACATGATTGATTCTTTATAAGTAAGAATCAGTTCATATATGGATTGAATAACTGTTGTATTTTTATCAAACTAAATAAGGAATAGATTCTCATTCAATGTCAATGGCTAAGAGCATTAAAGGTGCAACAGCTAGTTTGATCATATTAGGAATGATTCCAACATTAAAGAAGAGATATAAAGTTCTATATATTGATGAATCATTAAGAAAGAAGGCAACCATTTTTGTGTATATTAAAGACCATAAAAACAACCTTTAATTTTTTTTTGAGTATTTTTATTTTACTTTTGTCTAGATTCAAACTTATTATGAGAGATGCAAAAGACAAAGAAAATAGTGTATACAAACCATTTAACCTTTAATTAAGAGTTGATTTTAAAAGTGTGCTGGGTTAGAGTGCATGTACTTGGTTTTTCTTAACTAAGTAGGGTTAGCACCTATAAGTTTGGAATAGTTTAAGTAGTTTATAAGAGTGTGAGTCTCTTGGAATTAGTGTTTGTAATCAATCTTAATTATAGTAAAAATTTTACCATTATTATAATGAAAACTAGATATAAGTCATATTACACTTCGTGACTAAACTAGAATATATTGTTGTGTTACTCTTCTTCTTTCCCAAAGTCTGCAGCTTGCATTTTTGTTTTATTCTCCTACCAAAAAATGAGACAAAAACAAAACTAATCTTATGTTTCTGAATTTTGCTGTATAATCTCAAAAAGTATTTATCACTTGTGTTTTTTTGATTCAATCCCTCTTTTTAACTCACTTGAAAACTTTTAATTTTTTTAATATTAATATTTTTTA
>NC_029781.3:14651661-14652961 GCF_000817695.3 Arachis duranensis | reverse complement strand
CTTTTTTCTAATAAAAAAAGATGCTTTAAATTTTTATTTATTAATTATGATACAAAAATTAATATAAAATTATTTTTTATAATAAATGAATTAAATAAAAATTAGAATAAGTTCACTCCTGGAAATAGTCTTAGTATTCACAAGTCACAACCTAAGACATTGCTGTCAGTAACGGAACAGGACAAGTACTCACCAAACTTGGACGAAAAGTGTTACATAACTCTTTTTTGACCACAGAAGGATATGAGTTTTGCTAAGCTAACCCTTTTTTGCTTTGTAAGCAACACCCTATTCCATTTTTGCTTTATCTCCATAAATCTTGGAACGCAACTCTAGCCAATATAACATTCTTTTAAGCTTCCTGGAACTCTGGAACGTAACTACCAAGATAGTTTCACGTTGACATTCCATAGTCAGCCGTTCTGAATTTGTCTTGAAAACTTGGAGTAGAGGAAAGATGCTCAAGATTTTTCAATGCATTAGCCATTATGTCAATTATATGCTTTGTCTTACATGTTCCTTAGTATTTAATTATTTATCCTTTTAACCAAGACCAATCATGCAAAAGTTAAGCCTTTTCAAATGTAAGTTTTTTTTTTTGGACAGAAATTTTCAAATGTTAGCTTGATATCACATTCGGCATCATATTAATTGATAGTGTTATGATTGTTATCTAGTATCTACACATACTAATTTTAAAGGTGCTTTTTAATTCCCCCGTGCATGTGCTATTGAATATTATATATTTGTTGGATATATTTCTCTGTCCCTGATGGCCTAATGTATATCATACATGCCATTTGCCTTCAAATTTGATCTTTATGGAGGAGGGAAAAAACAAAAAAGGAAGAGGGGGGCAGGAGAATTAATTGACATTAATAGTGAATCAGATTCACCTTTTTTCATAAACATCACTTTCTTTTTACATAAATTCTAGCTAGGGACCATGTATGTGCACATGCTACCTTCAACAAACGACAAGGTTGCTTCGCGATTCTACAGTTCTTGCGTGATATATGCACATTTGAAGTTTGCTGATGGTTCATGATTGTGACATACTTCACTTCCTCTCCTCTTCAATCTTTAGTCTACAGTCTACACGACCTTTGTTTAAAGTACTTCTTATTCTCATAAAATCATTCCCCTATAAGACCACATAATTTGTATATGATTTGAAATGAGATGAAATCTACAAAAATGGCAATGTAGGTGTTTTGTGAAAATACAAAGGATAAACAGAAATAGGATTTTTTATTATTATAAATTAAAAATATTTTATTTTTCAAAAAAAATTAATTAA
>NC_029781.3:14644849-14651059 GCF_000817695.3 Arachis duranensis | reverse complement strand
ACTTCTAGTTTTATATAGAGTTCGCTGCATCCCTGACAAATTTTGAGTCGAATCCTTCGTAAATATCCAGATTAGTCGAGAACAAAATTCAATACTAGTAGCCATTCTTCTGTTTAACATTCATCTTCTTCTAATTTACTCTCTACAATGTCTGGAATTCCATTGTTATCTGTTCATTATGATGATGAAATAGTGTATAATGAAAAATGTTCTACCGTATTTAGGTCTGCTTAACCAGTAATTGCATACATGGCACCTGAAGTCAATAGTCTAACAGCGTTGAAGAGTTTGATATTGCATTCTATTGACCAACAACACACAAAAAGAGTGAAAAAAATTTACTACAGATATCCATTGTAACACCTTACCATACAGAGTCTTATGCTTAAGTCATAATTCAGAGATGGTAAGGTATTACGGCCTCTAAAACAAAAATTTAGTATGAATAGTATTGTGAAAAATCATTATAACTAGGAGCCTTCTTAAGAAAAAGGGGTAAACAAAAATCGTAACTCGAAAATGCGCAACACTTCGATCGATAACATAGCGAACAAGGATAAACCAACGTGAGATTATATATATACAAAAGAGTGTCAAAAACGGGAATATCAAAACTCAAATCCGAATGCGAAGATAACCGGTCCGAGCATAGCAACATATATATATACAAGTAAAATAGGAAACCCCAAGGAAACCCAAAGGGACACAAAAACTGAGAACCTATTCTCCAAAATCTCCTATAAGAGGAGTCATCACAGTTTGTATTATTCAATGGAGATAAAAGTATCTAAGAGGAATCATAAAATCAAAACAGAGTCCCGAGAACAAAGGATCTTCGCTAATCCAGAAGTCTCCAGCATGCTTCAGCGAGAAACCTTACGTCCTGCATCTGAAAACCACAAAATCCGCATGGGTGAGAACTAGAGGTTCCCAGCATGGTAACAACTTCCACATATATAATATATAATAATAGAAAAAAGCCGAAGGCAATCCTATAACTTCCTCCCAGATAAAATCAGAGCTTATAAAAAAGCTAAACCATAAAGGGCATCTGACTAAAGATTCTTCAGTCTAACTAATACTTCCCTTTCTAAATCCTTCAGACCTCCCCAACCACCAGCAGGAGTATAATATATAGCAAACACAGTTATATCAGACAAGAGATGTACAAATAGGAACAAATAAGGCATTTAGACAAATAGCAAGTAATGTGCAGTCAAATAGGAAATCTCAATCAATTCACATAGTATGCATATGATGAATGCCTGTCCCTAATGGTTGATGATATCATCTGTCGGTTATAGAGCCAACCCGATAAGTCCTGGTAGCTAACCATTGGACTGTCCCTCTGTCGCGCATTCCCAACTCGAGTTATACTCATCATAAACTTGATCATAATCATGATCCATATCCATCACCCTCACTGGTGAATATTTACGGGGGCGAGCTCATCTGAAACTTTCACAGTGCCTGGCCACACTTACGACATAGGGTCAAAAGAGCTTCGAGTCTCAACCTGGAGCACGTGGTGGCTAGCCGCTGCTCTCTCCCAGGGAAACTCTCATCTCCAATAGTGGAAGTGCAAACATTCACAATTCATTCAACAACATATATGCATTTATACTTAGCCATAATCATGGCTTCGCTGTAACACGGTAATAATCTAGCCATCCGGGACACGGTTAAATCCATAACCAGCCAATTTATTAACAATTACGGCCCTTCGGCCCATGGCATAACAAGCACTTCCACCGCCATCCTCCGCATCTCACATAATCATCTTTGATCCTCATTGATCATTCATTTTCCCTTGCTTCACTCGCAAGTTACCAAATTCACTAGCTCCTCTTCTCATCGCTAGGCATATCATAATGATTTAAGACACAAGTGGGGAGATCGAATGCTTATTAGAAGTATGAAATTTAGCTTTTAAAACTCAAAAATCAACTTTGAAATGAAAACAGGGCCACGCGTACGTGCACTCCACGCGCAAGCGTGGATGGCCACAAAACTCATTGACGCGCAAGCGTCATACACGCAGACGCGTGGATTGAAAAATAGCTAAACAATGCGTACGCGTCAGCCACGCGTACGCGCTGGTACATTTGTGTCCCAGGCACAAAACTGGCACAACTCTGGCATAACTCTCGGGAAAAAGGCTGGACATTTGGTGCAGCGCATCGACGCGCCCGCGCACACCACGCGCACGCGTGGATAGTGCCTTCTTGAAGAATGGCGCGCACGCGCCAAGTACGCCTACGCGTGGGGGATCATTCTGCTAAAAATTTTCTAAGTTAAAAGCTGCAGAATTCACAGATTCAACCCCCAATCTTCCAATGGACATAACTTTCTCATTTTGAATCATTTTTTGCCCGTTCTTCGAACGACATGGACATCCCGAATCCAATTTCATTTCTAAACAAGTTTGGTACAAAATAGGGATCTGTAGTCCAAGTTATGTCCCGTCAAAGTATGCCCAAAAACCATGTTTTCATACAAAACCACCAAGTGCCATTTTCAAAACAAGCCAATTTCATCCCCTCTCAAAATTAACCAAAAGATGTCAATTTCAACCATTTTTGAAATCAATCAAAATGTACCAAAATCAACATCAAGCCTCCTCAACTCACACATTAACACTTCACCACAATTCACAAAGCATCATCCCACTAATTTAACACTTCTCAATCAAATGGCTAAGAGACAACACATAAACATGTCATACATACTTTCTCATACCAAATTTTAATTAACCATCATTACACATACTCAATATCATACTCACCGTCAACATGGTGTCACCCACAATCCAACCTCAATTACTCATCAAGCATATATCACAACATGCATATTCCCCATACATAATACCATCAAGGCATCAATAATCATCATCACATATATGACCACATCATATATCTCGACCATTCAACAACATCAACAATTCAATGCCTATCTTAGGGCCTCTAGCCTAAGTATTTCCTACCACATTACATATTAGATACGAGAAACCGAGACCATACCTTAGTCGATTTCCCAAGCTCCACCGGAGTACTTCCAAACCACTTGTCCACAAGCCCTCTAGGTCTCAAAACCTCCAAGAACAGATTTTTACCACCAAAAATCCCTTTTCAAGCTTTCCAAGGTCTCAATCAAGCCCCAATATTCACACATACACAATCTAAGCCACAATCATCATACCCATACACAACATCTCAATACCTAAATATCATAGGACAACAAATTACACTAGAGTTGAGAATCTTACCATACCCAAGGTCCAAGGAGACAGGATTAATCTTCTCCTTCAAGAGAGTTGGGTCTTGTAACATCAAAGAGTCCAAAATCTCAATATTTTTGCTCATGAAACTCAAAAATAAGGCTAGAAATTCGAAGAGAAAAATGTGGCTTAACTCAAGATTGATTGTATAAATTTTGTAGAGCTCTTTGCGGTGAACACGTGGCTGCAAATGGTGCGGCAGTCGGAGCTCTAGATCAAAAGTTATGGTAGTTTGAAGTTCAAGTGAGAGACAGAAGTTTGAGAGTGTTCTTCCCCTCCCTTACTCCATTTCAGCATGTGTGTGTAACAAATGAGGAGAGAGAGTGTTGAAAACTAGGGTTTTGGTTTAGTTTAGTTGGGCCAAGGGTCCACTCTGGGTCCGGTTGGCCCGATTTGGCCTGTTCAGTCCAATCTTGGTCCAAATTCTACAAAATTGGTACCGAAATTCTCGTCTCAATCTCCTCTATCATATTAAGCCATAAAAATCACATTTTTGGCTTTCTAGAATAAATTCTCATTTATGGATTAATTAGCCGTTAATTAACCGGGTCTTACATCCATCGTAAGTAGATAACTCTTTGCTTTACAAAAGGTATATCATGGATTATAGTCGTGATTATTATTTCCGTATTATTTTTATTAGAGTTTAGGTTTTGATAATATTTTATGTTTTTTGAATTAGGTATCAGTTATGTGATAACGAGGGCATACATCTTATAAAGGTGTGGCACAATCGTTGGACAAATGTCCATTTGTTGGAATAATTTGTTTTCCTAGTTGAGTTTAGTGGACGAGGATCATTTGCAGATATTGCATATGATTCTCCTTTAAGTGGAGTTGTCAGAACAAATAATAGAAGGACAATGGTTGACCTAAATATGCCACCTGAAGGTAATCAAGAGGGGTCAAACATTGAACATTCTAATGATGGTATGATTCAATCAGATGTTGAAAGTCACGAGGGTTCTACTATCAAGGACCCGATGATCGATCCCTATCAAGTTAATCTTGTTGACGGTGAAGATGCTGAGGCTGAACCAATGAAAATTCCTAATGAGGGTGAGGAGGAGGAAGAGATGAACTACTACGGTGACACACAAATCGCACTGACACAACCTGCTATTTCTTGACCATATGACCGACCGGATCACTTTTTCACTTCGAATCTCAAGTCAATGACTTTAGATTGTTTATTTAGTTATGGAGGCCCAAAAGAGGATCCCACGAATGAGTTTGAGATTGGACAGAAGTTTGAAAACAAGGAGGAAGTCATCTTGGCAGTTAAGACATACAACATTAGGAGAGTTGTGGAGTATAAAATACTAGAGAGTCACTAGTTAAAGTATGTTGTACAATGTATCTAGTTTGGGTCCGGTTGTGGATGGAACATATGCATATCTTATCGCCAAAAATAGGAAAAATGGGAGGTGAGAACATACAATAATCCTCACACTTGCATGCAAACATAGGCAGATTAAGACCATCGAAGGTTGGATTCGAAGGTGATTGCTCAACACATATTCATAATGGTCAAACGAGATCCAACCATCAGCATAAGGGTTCTGCAAGGAGGTGTGGAGAATCACTTTGGATACAAGGTGTCCTACAAAAAGGTTTGGCTTGCAAAGTAGAGAGTCATTGCTAGGATATACGGAGATATTGCTGCCAACTTCATGACTCACTTCAAGAACAAGGACCTAAAGAAATTTCTTATTAACATAGCATATTCAAAGTCACACTGGGAGTTTGCTCATTATTTTGATCATCGGAGGGGCGAGAATGTCGCAATCACAAACTGACTTGAAGAAATGTCTCGTTCATATGCAATATGCAGATGAGGACTGTCGGTATGGGCACATGATAACAAACATCTCAGAGTGCATCAATGCTATTATGAAGGGTTCTCGTAATCTTCCCATCACCACTCTTGTTAATTCAATCTATTTTCGGTTGGGTGAACTTTTTGCGAGGAACGGTTTAGATGCCCAAGCACCGCTTTAACTAGGCACTAAATTCTCACATATGTTGATGAAGGTCATGAAATTCAACTTGAAGTACATCAATACGATAAATGTTTATCAGTTTGATTGGTCAAGGACCACATTCACGGTTGTGGAGCTATCATATCATCTATGAATATGAGATCACCTTCAAAGATGTAAGTATGCACCCAGTCCGGCCAACTCCTGTTCACATCCTCTATGTCCATTATATCCAATATGGGATGACACGAGGGTTGCGTTCTAAAATTTGACAGGCTGGACTGCAGATCAAACTGAATATCAATTTGCTCACTGGTCCCGGTCCCTCCCATATGCCCCTGATGACTGGGCCCGGCCTCTAACGAATGTGAAGTGCCCGGAGGTCTGAGAGTCAAGTGGAGTCCAGGGACAGGTCTTGAGAGCTCCCCGACCACGTGTCCCTCTGCTTGATCTAACCCGTGTCTACTAGCTGTTGGGCTGACAGAATCTCTGTTGCACCCGGCTTTTGTAGCCCCACGCCTCCCTCTACCTCCACCTTATCTCCCTCTCCCTCTTCCTCTACATCTCCCATCCCGAGGCCACACCTCTGGAAGCTCACGATCCTTTGGTCGATGCAGCTCTGGAGCATCCGGATAGTGAATCGGGAGATCATCTTACACAACCTCGCCCGGGACTAAGTGCTGGTCACCCTGACCAATAAGCTCTATGTGCGCTCACTGCAAGTACCATGACAAATATGCTCGAGATGGTCGTAGGTCTATCGCATGATGTAGCTGGAGCATATGGTCTCCACGATCATCCCACATCTCATGCCAGCACCCCAAGAGCTCAGGGCACCACTTGCCTCGGCCGACCTCCCATTGTGCCCATGCACACATGAAGAAGCATCATATACAAGTTCGAAAGTTATTTACTATACAATTTTAATACCATGAATCCTTATTACTTACG
>NC_029781.3:14629495-14644821 GCF_000817695.3 Arachis duranensis | reverse complement strand
ACCTCTAGCATTATCTGGATGTAACCCCGTCCACCTGGAACATCACGAATATTTTAGACACCACAAAACTATTTCAGTAACTAACGAAAAAGATGCAAAAAAATTATAATACCTCTCATCTAGGGGAAATCGACGCGTGACAAATCCCTCCGGCCGCAACAGTGGTATATGATGATATGCCCAAGAGAAAAGCATATTGCCACATCCATGCATGTTCTGCTGACAATAGTCTGTGGCCCGATACATCTAGCAGTAAAGCCATGCAACACTGTTGAGCCCCATGATAACCTCCCACATCCGTCAATATCCTCTAATAGAGGTAACCACCTAATGTGCACCCAAGAGTCAGAGGCATTCGGAAATAGAATGCCTTTGATGATCTACATGATATATCTCTTGGTGTAACATAATAGGTGCTTCTCTGTCAGGTGCTCCTCCAACTCCCGCAAACAGTATTCTGAAACCAACTAAACTTGACAGTCTACTTAATCTGTGACTGTCTATTATCGGGGCCCGGAACAACACATAATAGTTGCTGACACAAGTCTTCAATAGACCGTCCTGATGGAATTGCTCCCACCCACCTATGCAGCCACTTACTGGATCTCCATCAATGTTGAGTCCCAACTGGTACACCACGTCATGCAGGGTGATAATCATCTTCTCGCATGGCAGATGAAATGTACGAGACTTAGGTCGCCATCTCTCATTTAGAGCCGAGACCAATGGCCAGTCATGCTCCTACTCGACCATGTATGCAACATGCTCAAATGCTGCTCATCTAAGATGTGACCTAATCTGCTCAGATGGACGTCCCAATAAGTTTCTTCTAGTACACAACATCTGAGATGCCTAAGAAACAAAATAAATCAGTAAAAAAAGGGGATTCAACAAGTAATAACACAAATTCAAATTTTAAACATATAAATGATATGAGTTATAAAGTGTATCACTTGATCAAGCTTGCCTACTATATAGTCAACCTGATTCAGTCTATAAAAGGTACCCTTGTACCTTAACAACTCTTACTCTATGAAACTCCACTCTAATAGAATAAATTACAATAAAATAGTTTCAAATTAACTAAATATTTATCAAACATATTCAAACTAAATCTAAATAACATAATCAGTTAGACTTAAACAATAATCTAAATAAAATAACTTAATTTAAAATTAACTTAACCACATTTGGCAATAATCAAATCAAAAAATAAAACAGGAGAACAGAATTACCAAAATTAATTATTATTAGTTCAAATGAAACAATAATCAAAATAAAGTTTTTTTCTTAATTAACATCTATTTATAACTACACTATTCATTTCATATATTCTAAACTAACAATACATACATGGTCATGTAAACTAAATGTATCATCTAATAATTAAACTAATTAACATTTAACTAATAACTTAATTTAACTAACCAAATAAACATGTTATGTTAATGTAATAAACATCAACAAATCAAATAGAAAAGAAAAACAGAAGAACATAATTATCTGAAATTGACGAATTGAAGAGATTAAAGACTTTAAGAATGTCCAAAGTCACGTACAAGAGAAAAGAAGATGAGGAAAAGTGAAAGTGAAATTAAAAAGTGAAAAATGAAGTGGTCCCTCATCCGTTTTTATACTTGGACAAATTCGAAGTAAAGTTCGTTGAGAGTTAAGCGAACTCTATATAAAACTAGAAGATTCCTAGGAGTATGGCGAACCTTATAAAAATAACAAGATTTCTCGAAGAGTGCAATAAACTTATCCTAAATACACAAAAAAAAAATTAAAAATTAAAGTTTGATTAATTTTTTTCAAAAAATAAATTTTTTAATTTATAATAAAAAAATATCCACAAAAATAAGTCAAATAATTGGGTGCATTTTCAAGAGTAACAATTCTTTTGGCATAAACAGAAATACCGTACTTATTTCTTTGAAAGTCCCACATTAGTCAGGCTTCTATCTATTTGTTCTTTATTTTCTATTTGTATGTTTTCAGTTTATAAATTTTAACTGAAATTGTAAAGAATTAGAAAAATCTTTTAGGGTAAACAACTTAAAAGAAAAAAAGATTTGCTTAAAATAATATTAAAAAATTTAAAACCACAGCGATTAATTAAGATATGACAAGCATCCTCGATTTATTATGAACTGAAAAAAAAAATACTAAAGAAAAAAAACTGTATGTTAAATGGTGTGAATCAAATGTGATGACATTTGTCCAAAATTTTAATTTTATCTTGAACGTTCTTAAATAATTTTAACTTTATACTCTGGTTAAAAGTTATATATATTTAAATAGATTTTTAAAAAATTTTACGTCGAATATTTTTGTTTCTACAAAATTTTTATTATGTTGAGATCCCTAAACTTTATAAAATTAAGATATATAATAAATCTTTATTTTAGTTAAATCTATTATTTTTATTTAGATAAATAAATTCTTAAAAATATGATAAAAGGACTTATACATTTTACTTTTATATCATTCAAAAATTTTAATATAATATATTTTTTTGGAGATAAAAATGTCAAATCTAATATTTTCTGGAGATCTATTTTAATATATATTCTCTGGTTAAATTATTACCAATGTATAAACTATTAGTTAATTTTTTTTCCTTCTAAATTTATTTATATTCTATTCATACATTGCCGATGGTATCAATGGAATGATGGTATAAAAATGAGACATGAGTAAATTTCAAAGAAACAAAAGTTGACTCACAATTGGGTTGATTCTTTTAGATATGAATTAAGTTTGTGTTATATATGCGTTGATATAAAAGAGAGGTATGTTGTACTCTAATATGGCACTATTTCCTTTTTTAATTAAAAATAGCGAAATTGGAGCTCTGATTTGCTCAACAAATGAACAATAATGAAATCAAACGACCCAATTTTTTTGGAAGAGAAAAAATTTAAATTTTTAGAATATAGAGATCGGTAGATCTGATTTAGGTTTCAATTTTGTTTATAGGATAAATTATCAAAAATGTATTTAAATAATTTTGTTACTGACAAAAATACACTCAAATTTTTTTATCGATAAAAATACTATTAAATAATTTAAAAAATACTATAAAAATATCAATATATTTTCAAAAAATATTTTAAAAATTGAATTTTGATGCAATAAGTTTTTTGTAAATATAATTAAAAAAATAATAATATATTGTTTTATGAAAAATAAAATATTTTTATCCTTAAAATTTGGTAATTTTTAACTAAGAATATATTGTTTTGTGAAGTTTTAAATAAAAAATCACAAAAAAATATACTTAGCAAGAAATAACCAAATTTTAAGGATAATATATCTCATTTTTCTAATCATGCTTGTTAAAAATCGCATCGAAATTCAATCTCTAAAGTATCTTTTGAGAAATACATATATTAGATTTTTTATCACATTTTAAAATAATTTGAAGGGACATTTTTATCGATAACAAAATTCAGGTGCATTTTTAACAACGATAAAATTATTCGAGTACTTTTTGGTAATTTATTCTTTTTAATATTTTATAAACACCAAATTGGTAGGTCCAATTCGTAATAGAAAATGTTTAAATGAATTATATATCACAAATTGGACGATTCGATTTGTGTGATTTATAAATAGACAGTACTTTTGCCAATTGCACAAGATTCTCTTCTTCTTTTTCTTTGCGTCTCGCCTCATGCTCTCTTCCTTAATTTATTTTTAGAGAAGAGTTACACTGACGTTGAATTTTGTCAATGTGAGTAAAAAAATAAAATAAAATAAATAATATAATTATGTTAAGAGTATATTATTATAATAAAATTTTGTTATAAACATTTAAAGAAGTAAAATTTGTATGTGATAATTCATTTGATATTATTATTTCTTTTACATTTTCATTTGAATAATTAAAAGATGTGTTTTGTAAAAAGATAATTCTCAAATATCAAAAAGAGTGTCATGTATTTTGTACAAGTATCATATATCAATGTTTGATAGGTTTGTTCAATTTTAAATCAAGTATATGATTGATGAAGTAGTAAGCATGCAAGAGATGTTTTCAATATATATTAAAACTTACTCACAGATATCATTTATCAAATTGTATATTGAAACGGACCGAAATATCAAATGAAAAAATTACATTAATAATAGTAAGAAGGAGTTTGAAAGCAACTATGAGATCGTTAATCTAAATGAAGACCAAAATCCAGATGATAACATTATAAAGATAGATGTTACAAAAATGACAAATATATAAATAACTATTTGTTTGAATAACTATTTTTCGTGCACGTGTTGAATTTAAAACTGAAATTTTTTAAATATATAAATACAAATATGTAATTTCATTTGTACGATAGATTAATATTATAGATTTAATTAAATTTGGAGTAGTTACTTAACTACTAGTATGAGAAAGAATAAAGTTTTGTCATTATTTATATTGTAGATATATAGATTGATAATGTGATCTCAAGAATATAAGATTGTTATTAATAGACACATGGTTTAACTAATATTTTTAAATTGTGAAGTAAATATTTACAACTTATATGTTTATAATCTTTTGATAATTTATTATTAATTAATTAGCATTTATGTATTTATATATTAATTTATGTATTAATATTTACAGCTTTGTATATATATATATATATATTCATAATAATTTATTAAATATTTTTTTTATAATGGGTAAAATATATTTTTTTTTGTTTTTGAAGTTTGTCAAAAGTTTTAAAAATATTCTTAAATTTTATTTTGTTTT
Organism: Arachis duranensis; assembly: GCF_000817695.3. Taxonomy (NCBI): domain Eukaryota; kingdom Viridiplantae; phylum Streptophyta; class Magnoliopsida; order Fabales; family Fabaceae; genus Arachis; species Arachis duranensis. Next base: position 14,640,071 of record NC_029781.3, on the reverse strand, counting down.
AATTTTGTCCTAAAAGTTTTCAATTTGCATCAAATATACTCTTAACAGCTAAATTTTTAAAAATATTAGGACTAATCCAGCAATAATACATGATAATTATTTTTAGTTTGTTTATAATGATAGTTATTCTTGTAAAATTGTTGTTAAATTGGTTCTAAATTTTTTAAAAAATTAGCTACTAAGAATATATTTGAAACAAATTAAAAAAATTTAGGACAAAATTAAAATAAAATAAAACTTAAAAGTATTTTTATAACTTTCAACAAATTTCAAAAACAAAATATATACTTTATTCTTTTATAATTTATAATTTAATTGATTTTAGAATTATAAATTTATAAATTTACGTACATGTGATTTACGTATTTGTTAAATAAGTCGTATATTTATATATTAAAATAATTGTCTTCCTTTAAATTATTTGGTGGTATTGTAGAATCTCTTAGATTTGGTTTGGTAAATTTTTTTAAAAAGTTTGTGTTTTTTAAAAGCATAAACACTTCGTTTTGCGTTTAATAAATAAAATGTTTATGTGTTTTTTTTTGTGCTTGTAGCTTTTAAAATTTAGGGGTACTTTTGAAAGTACCTAAAGAGAAGTTTTTTAAAGTTGGTTTATGCTTTCAAAATTAAAAAGTCTAATATAACTTTATATATTAATTAATATTCAAATTTAATTCTTACATTAATGTCTATTATAGTATATTTAAATTTTTAAAAACTATTTTATCAAATGCACTTGTTGCTTATGCTCATTAAAAGTCATTTTTAATTTAATTTACTAAACACATATGCTACAAGTTTTAGAAAGCTAGCTTTTAAAAGTTAGCTTTTATAAGTTGCTTTTGAAAAGTAAAAGTTTTACCAAATAAAGCCTTATTATGGCGGACGGTGAATTTGCTGTGTGAATGAAATTTAGTACTAGAAAGGCTATTATTACGATGATCAAAGATTATACCATCTGCAAAGATATAGACTATCGAGTGTATGAGTTGGAACTAATAACATTTTATGCCAAATGTACAAAATACAACACAACCTATGATAGGTTGGTCAATGTTAACATGATCTACAAGAAGTATTGTTGGGAGATAAGGAGGTACAATATTAGTCACATTTGTACTAGAGCCACAACTTTTTAAAATCATTCGAAGCTGGATTCCGACACAATTATAGAAGTAATAAAGCTATTGCTAGAAGTTGACCCTTCTATAAAGATGAAATCAGTTATTGTAGAAGTTCAGTAGAAGTTTAATTACACCATAAGTTATTACAAAACATGGTTGGCAAAATAAAAAGTCAATGAAAAAAATTTTTGGAGGTTGGGAAGCTTCCTATGAAGCTTTGCTCAAGATGGTTTAAAACTATGTGCCACAAGGAGCCATCAACACCTGTCCATTTTGAAAACATGCTTGTGTACCAGGGGGATGACTTAGTTCTTGATATCTGGGTATTAATTGAGCCTTCTGAAGTTATTATCCCTACATTAGAGCATTCAGACATTACAAACCAGTTGTACGGGTAAATGAGACTTACTTGTGTAAAAATATAAGGGTTGTGTGTTAGTTGTATTTTCAAAGGATGGTATAAATAATATCATGCGAATCACATTTGTCATTGCAGAAGGGGAGATTTCTGATTCATGGCACTTTTTCCTTAACAACTTGCGACAACATGTGGTGACACAGGATGGTGTGGGCTGTAACACCCTAATATTCAAATCCTTATGCTCGAGTCATAAGTCAATGATATTACAGTGGTACGACTCCTAGGTGGATCTTTAATATATAAATATAAGTATAATTGAAAGGAGTATTAAACGAGAAGCCTGAAAATGGAGTAAAATAAAATCGTGAAGACGTATCACTCACGTTTCGACAACAAAAGATAAACCGTGAAGTCGAAAGTGATATACGGATAAAGGCATAAAGAGATAGATAACAGATAGATATATATAACATAAGGAAATAGCCACTAGTCGCGGCCCACGAAGTTTAGGCCAGCTAGGGTACAGTATGAAAGTAGTTGACAACAGATCTCCTAATCTCTCCCAAATAGAACATGAAAGCCTTTATAGGAAAATTCAAAATAGTTCAATACATAATATAATCCTTTCAAAATAAAGGTGGAGAGATTCTAAGCAAAACATAAAGTAGAGAAAATAAAGATCTTCGCCGTCTCTCAGATGAACCACAGCTCACGACCTGTATCTGAAAAATAAGAGATATATACGGAATGAGAACCCTGGGCCCATGGGTTTCCAGTACGGTACAAGTGCCAAATAAATACAATGCACTACAATAAAAACTCACTAAGCATCCTAAGCTCCTTTTCACCAAGTATCCAGCCGAGGTTCTCGCTAATCCATGAATAGGCAACTATCATAAGGGGATACTAAATCTAGTTCAAATTTCACATGTTCCCCAACTCGCTGACTCTCCCACGAATCAGACTCAAAATCATAAACAAAACCATCACCAGTTGTTCTGTCTCAACAATTCTATATCAATACATCATATCCTCACCTAGAGCAAGTGAATCCACTTCACTGCGTCTACCCAGGGAGCTCAAATTATCTCATTCAACAATCATCATCATCATGCAATCGCATCACCAATTCATCTCATCAAGAACAACCCTCAATTTCCACTGACACCAGCATGAGGGACCTCTCAGTTGTATAGATACAAGCAATACAGGCAAGTAATATACAAATAAGGTACAAGTAGAACAAGTAGCACATAATCAGGTAACATAGCATACATGATGTAGCAGTCCAAAACAAATAGGCAAACCCAAACAATTCAAACATATGCAAATGATGCATGTCTGCCCTATGGCTGATGATATCATCTGTCGGTTATCAAGCCAATCCGACGTGTCCGGTAGCTAACCCGGGCACAGTTTTTCTATTGCGCATTAATACCATTAGAGGGAATATATGCCCTGTCACCATTATAGGGTATCTGCGCCCTGTCGCCATTAGAAGGTATCTGCGCCATCTCGCCATTAGAGGGTATCGGTGCCCTGTCACCCTTACAACCAGAGAAAAAACACAAACATACTCACATACAACATTCATCTCAGCCATCCGGCTTAAATTCACAATTCATTCAATAGCATATATGCATTTATACTCAGCCATAATCAATAATGGCTCCGCCGTAACCTGGCAATAACTTAGCCATCTGGCTCACAGTTCAATCCAGAACTAGCCAATTTATCAACATGTACAGCCCTTCGGCTCATGGCACATAACGCACTTCCACCGCCATCCTCCGTATCTCATGCAATCATCCTTGATCATAATTGATCATAAATTTTTTCCTTGCTCCATTCATAAGTTATCACATCCCCTAGCTCCATTCTCATTGCTAGGCATATCATAATGATTTAATATACAAGGGCTGAGATCGGAGGCTTAGAAGTATGAAATTTGGCTTTTAAAACTCAAAAATCAACTTTGGGATGAAAACATAGGCATTGGGTACGCGTCCTCCACGCGCACGCGTGGATGGCCACAAAGTTCATCGACGCGTATGCGTTGCCCACGCGCACGCGTGGGTGAGAAAATAGCCAAATGACGCGTATGCGTCAGCCACGCGTATGCGTGGTGGCGTTTGTGCCCCCATGCACAAAACTGGCACAATTCTGGCACAACTCTCGGGAAGAATGACTGGGCATTGGGTGCAGCGCATCCACGCGCACGTGTTGTCCACGTGCACGCGTGGATGGTGCTTTTTCGAAAAACGACGCGTACGCGTCTGTCACGCCTACGCGTGGGGGGCATTATGCTAAAAATGTTTCTAAGTTAAAAGCTGCAGAATTCACAGATTAAACCCCCAATCTTCCAACGGACATAACTCCTTCATTTTAAATCATTTTCGCCCGTTCTTTGAACAGCATGAACATCCCAGATCCAATTTCATTTCTAAATAAGTTTGGCACAAAAAGGGAATTTTTTGTCCAAGTTATGTCCCGTCATAATATGCCCAAAAACTATTTTTTCATACAAAACCACAAGGTGCCAATTTCAAAATAAGTCATTTTCAACCCTTTTCAAAATTAACCAAAATATACCAAAATCAACATTAAGCCTCCTCAACTCATACATTAACACTTTACCCAAATTCACAAAAATACCATTCCATCATCTTAACCCACTTCACCCAAGTGTTCAAACTTAAACACATTTACATATCATATACTCTTCTTCATGCCAATTTCCAACAACACCATTTCCAATCAACCATCATTATACATAATCAATATCATACTCACCATCACATGGTCTCGCCCACAAATCAACCTTAATCATTCATCAAACATATATCACAACATGCATATCTCTCATGCATCATACCATCAAGGCATCAATAATCATAACCACATATTCAATATCTAAAATTCATCCAATCATTTGTGTCATCACACAATACACACATCAACTTACCTTCCTTACCTCTTTCCGGCCTCCGACCCAAATTCACAATTTAATGGCATAATCCACAAACCAATACTCATTATCCAATTTATCATATTCTCAACACACCAAACACACAATTTCACGCAATTCTCAATCTAATCATTAATTCACACTACATATCAATTATGCATATTAGCACCAACTATTTACACAATCCAAACGTAATCCTAGGGGTATCTAGCCTAGGAATTCTCACCACACCACACGGTACTTAAATGAAACTTAAACCGTATCTCTTGTAGCCAAACCAATTGAGCATCTTCTTTGGAAGTCTCCATGAACCTTAGTTCCAAGCCTCACCAAGGCTCCTCAAGCAACGCCAATCTCCCAATTGTGCACCAAAGTCACCAAATATACTAACATAACCAATGTCACATATATACATTAACTTAGGGTTCATGAAATTGATAAATCACAAGGGTTTGAGCACTTCTCACCTTAACCCACTGAAGTTTGTGATGAATATCATCCATAGCTCATACTAGAGCACTCCTAAACAACCAAAATCACAAAGTTTCCTCAAAACCCAAACCAAATTCAAAATATAAGAGGAAAACGAAAATTGGGCAGAGGATAGTGGATTACTCACCACAAAACTTAGATAAAATTGTAGAAGATTGGAAGAGCGATGTGTGACCGCAAACGGCTCGTCAATCGGAGCTCCGTAGCTCAAGTTATGGTGGTTTGAAGATCAAAGCGAGTTAGGTTTTCTCTCTTCTCTTCTCTCTTCCCAAATCAGCGCCCAGCACCCCTTTTTTAGGGCAAAATAAGCTGAAATGCTCATAACAAATATTTATATATGTTAGATCTTGGGCCCACTTAGGCTCGATTCACTTATTTTTGTCCGTTGGTCCAACTTTGGGCCAAAACCTTTAAGATTAGCGCTCCAAATCGCACTTTAAATATTTCTACCTTTCCTAATCATAATTCCTCATTTCTTAACCTTATTTACTTATAATCAATTTTCTCAGCTGCAGTATCAGACAGATTTTAGCCGATACTGCCAGTCAAAATTTCAGTGCGCGTTATTACACAGAAAACTATGTTTTCCGATTCAAAAAAATTCACTAAACCCAAATATCATATTTAAATTATTAAATTCCAATTGAAAAATCTTCTAACTATATTCGCTCCCATTTAATTTATTATTTAATTAATTACGGTTAGACCGGATTTTACATGGGCTTTATCTCTGATCGAAACTGACTCTATTAGTTCAGTTGTTGCTCGTAGTAACGGAACTTGGTCACCTCTTAGAGCTTCCCACATATTTTACATCCAGAATATAGAGTCCAACTTCTTAAGAAAGTTCAAGGCACCATACTTACAAAAGCTTATCATCAACATAGGTAAATAAAAATATTAAAGTTTGTTATTGCTATAGTTAACATTATCATGAATGTGATTTATACTTAGCATTTGTGTTTTTTTAGCATAAGATATTCTAGGGCAGTTCCCGAATATAATTTGCATTATCAGTATTTACGCGAGTGGAGTAAGGCTTATACTAACTGACTGGACTAGATCCTATGTGAATAGTATACTTTGGCATTTGATGGTAGATACCAATGGGATTCATATGACCACAAATCTAGTTGAGTACATCAATTTGATATTGAAAGGAGCATGCAATCTCTCAATCACTGCGCTTATCAAGGCAACATTTTACAAGTTTAATGAGTTGTTCACTAAGAAAATAGCTAAGGCTGAAGCTCGCATTAATGCTGGACATATGTTCTCTAAGCTTGTGATCTCCAAATTGCATGTAAATCAGGGTGCATCTGGAAACATTCATGTTAATTGTTTTGACAGGCAGAATGAAGTCTTTGAGGTGTATGAGATGTTGAGTGGAGTGAAGTGTACGGTTGACTTATGTCGATAACGTTGTGACTGTGGTGAATTCCAGGTAGACTAGATTCCATGTGGCCATGTATTTACTTGCTATGCAAATCAACGGCTGGATTGACAAATGTACATTCATGATTTTACAAGATGGACTAAGTTCGAAGGATATATAAAGCTAGATTTAGGCCACTGAAAAATTTCACAACTTGGTCTGTGTATCACGGGTCTCGATTTGTACTAAAGATGACCCACTTCTTGAATGAGATGGACATTCAGATGCTGCGTGATCCTAAACATTATAGGCAATGTGGCCGCGAGGACCATAGCCAAAGTAAATGCTGTCAATACGGTGGTGTAAGTGTGGGTCCTTTTGCTTAATTTATTATTAAAAAATCTCATATTTATATTTAACTTTTAACATTAATTAATAAAATTTAAATATATCCAAAATAACATAGAGTCTTATCCAATATCTTTTTTAACTGACTAACTTACTCCCTCACTTAGTAATACGAGTCTCATCTATTCCTCAGTTCAACAACAGTAACTAACTAATTTGCTCACTAATGCATAATATCTAAACAAGATTAACTAACCAATGTATAATAAACTCACTAAATCATTATAAACAATATTAATCTGTAATATATTATTATTTTTATGCTTATTAAATCATAAAATTAAAAAATAATTACTTATATCATTAGAATGACTAAAGTAATTAACAATGTGAAACTTATGATGATCAACATCTTTTATTTTGAGTCTCTTAAACATTGTCTTTTTCATTATCTTCTTTAGAAGAGCTTGGTGATGAACTTCTCTTGTTTTTGTTCTGGAGAAAAAGTTACTTTAAGTGTGTGAAGAGAGAAAAGTGTAATGTGAATGTGGGGCACGGATTTCATGTGCCGTGTGTATTTGGCTTACCAATGTGCATAACATTTAATTTTGGCTGACTGATGCGTCTTTTAATGAGGAGTCATTGGATTATATATACTTTTTAATCTAACGTAGAAATTTATCTGAATCACATTTCATATGATTTGCTAGTAATACTTTAGTTTACTTTTATGTCAGTGAGGTAACTTTATAAATATTTGTTTTATGATTTTATTATTGTTAAATTTAAAATGTTTTGTGGTATTATAACAAAAAAACTAAAAAAAATCAAATATTTAAATTAATTCAGTTTGACTTTGGAACCTTAAGGCTCAGTTCTCTCAAGCTCCTCGGAGACGCTCACTTGAATAACGAAACCGTCAGCCTCACGCACGACCTTCCCGTCCCCAGCTCCGATTTCGGCAGAGCCTTATATTCTTATCCGGTCAGATTCCGCCAACTAGGAAACCATTCTCTGGCCAGCTTCCGAACCTTTTTCTCATTTTCTGTAATCAATCTCAACCCTTCATCAATTGGCAGTGGCCTCGCATTTGTCCTCTCACCGGACGATGATTCACAGTGTTAAATGGTAGAGCTTTAGCTCTTTCTTTCCATCGTCGGCGGCGGGGGCGGCGCTGCCGCCATTGCCGGCAGTTACTTTGATGAATCCGGGGGCTAATTCAGCTGGTTCTTCATCGTTGTTGTCGCCATCGCCATCAATTGCGCCTTCAGTGGCACAAAAGGAGAGTAAGTCGTCTTCTTGCCACAATGGTTTGGGTAAAGAAAATTTGGGTGCAATTGCCGGTGTTGTTACTGCTGGTGCTTTTGTTCTTGCTTTATTTGCTGGTGTTTTGATTTGGGTTTATTCTAAGAAATTCAAGCGTGTTAAGAAATTAGATACACTTGGTTCTGAGATTATTAAGATGCCTAAGCAGTTTAGTTATAAGGAGTTGAAGGCTGCTACTAAGTGTTTCAATGCTAATAGGATCATTAGTGATACGTGGTCATGGTGCTTTTGGTACTGTGTATAAAGGTGTTTCAATGCTAATAGGATCATTGGTCATGGTGCTTTTCTGGTTCTACACAAGGAAGCACCGAGATTCACAATGTTGAATGGTGGAGCTTTAGCTCTTTTTTTTCCTCGTTATTGGCGGTGGAGATAATGGAAGGGGGACGACAAAGGAAGGAGAGGAAGAGAACCTGAAAGAGGAAACTGCTTTTAACAATTAAGTGAAATATATTTGTTTAAAAAAATTAAAAGAAGTTACCTTATTTTATGTGTAATTGTAAAAAAGACCCCACAAAAATATGCATTTTAATTTTGATACTTTTTTGGCTGATTAGTGCGCCAAACAGCTTTTTGGCATTTCGGTGCGCAAACTCCTTCCGTGTACTGAATTCGTGCCTGTGAATGTGTGAGAGTAACAGTGGTCTTCAAGTAAGTAAAGCAGGTTAAGAGAGAGTGAGAGGCAGCTTAGTCCACATATGCAACACATGGTCTTGGTATGCAAATCGAACTATTCAATTACTTTCTCTGACATGACAGACCCTCCAATTTGTAATTAGATAACTCCACAACAGTGTTAAATGCGCAACATTCCAATAACATTGCATTATACAACAGATATCTCCATTTTAAAATTAAAAAGTTTTACAATTGATCATTAATAATCGGACAATTTATATAACTAAATTGTTTGTCCTTCAAATTTACGCAATTGCATTCTTTTAAATATTAAGACGCAAATACATTGTTTCATATATCTATAGAAACCGCTACTGGCAGTAGAGGTTTACGTAAACACATAATCTGCTATAGCCAGCCGCGGATTACATGCAAATGGGGGAACACAGAAATCGCTAGAGGCTGTCGCGGTTTCTGTTTATTGATGCTTGATCATAATCCGCTACTGGCAGTAGCAGTTTATAGCAGTTTATAGCCAAGCATCAATAAACCAAAACTGCGACAGCCTCTAGTGGTTTATGTGTTCCCCCATTTGCATGTAATCCGTGGCTGGCTCTAGCGGATTATGTGTTTATGTAAACTGCTACTGCCAGTAGCGATTTCTATAGATATACGAAACAATGTATTTGCGTCTTCATGTTTGAAAGAATGTAATTGCGTAAATTTAAAGGGCAAACAATTTATTTATGTAAATTACCCTTAATAATCTCATCATAAAAAATTTTTTGGAGAAATATTAGGAACTTTTAACATACCTTTTCTTGTAAAAATCAAAACAAGAAAATTATTGTTAAAAGTTCATCACACTATCATATTACTTATATGTAGGGGTGGCAGTAGCAATCTATTCTTTGGTATCCAAGTCGATTCAACCCGGTTGGATAGGATTGTCAACCCGACTCATTGTAAGTATAGGGTTGAGCGTGAAGTGGATTGATATGTGGATCAGATAGAATAAAGATTGAAACTCAACTCTACCGATAAATGTCAAATCAAAAACTTTTCATTCATATAAAAAGTCTCACTAAACTAAGATCTTTAATTAAAAATTTAATATTTTTATTTATATAAAAACCAAATCTATTTAGTAATATATAAATATCNNNAAAGAATAAAATGAAAATTAATGTGTTATAAATCTATAAATAAAATAAAATTATTTTTTAATAAAAAATTAAACCACAGATAAAATTAGAAATCCTGTCCTACTTTATCCATCATCACCCATCTATATGAAACATGACCAGCTCCAAACTGCAGTTTGTAACAAAGGAACTGGTGTTTGTTACAACTTGCTACAAAGTATACGAACAATAATGTAGCTACTACTTATCATACAATACATGTATGTAGTGGTCCTGGGCAGTTGGAATGGGCATTAACATTAATTAATTCTGCACTTGCGGGAGACAGAATTTAATGTATAAATAAATAATGATATTTTCATTCAATACTAAAATTAGTTATTGATATAAGACAGGATCACAAGAATACAAGTGTACAACCCCCTTGACCAAATGAGATTGAAGCAGAGAGACCAAAAAAGGCTGAGACCTCGTTGGGTGGGAAGTGATGTTGGAAGGGTCAGTCATATGGCAAAGCCTCTGTCTCTGTTTTGATAGACTCATGCAGCAGCCATGGGCATGGAAGGTCTTGTCATGTTCTGTCCCTACCAAGCTGACTCCTATGCCCCACGCTTCCACTTCTTTATGGCCTAAACGGCCTAAACTTGCAATTTATTAGTTTTGGATTTACCTATTATCAGCCACTAGTATTTTTTGGCCTTTTTATATAAATAAATAAAAAAACATTAATTACTAAAATACGCACCAATCAAAACTCTTCCAAGAATACGTATGACCAATTTATAGATGGCGCACGCGAAATGGAGTTTCACTCCATTA
>NC_029781.3:14622769-14629489 GCF_000817695.3 Arachis duranensis | reverse complement strand
AATAATAAAAATAAGATCATTAAAAGTACTTAAAAAAGAGTACTAAAATATGTTATTTTATATATTATTTTAATTTAATAAATAAATATTAATTTTTATTATAAAAAAATATTTATAAAGTTGTTCATTTTTATATGTTATTTTTAATTTTATAAATAAATATTAATTTTTATTATAATAGTAAAAAATTATAATATACTAAAATAGAGTATTATGACAATAAGGATTCAACTTTGTTGGCGGTACACTTGAGCTGCATCATTTAGCGTGCAGTATTTTTGGGTGGAGAACCAATTTGTCGATGTCCCTGATATGCCCAATTCGCTAGCGCTAGCCACTAGATGGCCTCCTATTTCGTGGACGCCGCTCCTGACGTGCTTCCTGCTGCTGTCTGCCTGCTCCATCCGTAATGGAGTGAAACTCCACTTCTCGTGTACTATCCATGAATTGGCCATGCGTATTCTTGGAAGAGTTTTGCTTGGTGTGCATTTTGGTAATTAATGTTTTTTCCTTATTTATTTATATAAAAAAACCAGTATTTTTTGTAGTAATAATACTACTTGTAAATATTTTTAAATAAACTGTGTATTAATATTTAACTTTTATTGTGGAATAAAAACATTTAATAATATATAATATTTTTGAAATAAATATTAAAGAATTTATTAAATTAGAGAAAGAAAAAAATATATAATATTATCAATAGTACTAACTTTACAGTCAATTTGAACTTCTATAAATTATGATAAAAAGATTTATAGAGTCATTCCATCGATATGAATTATTGGTTAGGGCTATACATAAAATTAGAACAGTCAAATAGGCCAGTCAAACCCATTTAGACTTGGCCCACTTAAACCTGCGAATTATACATGTTAATTTCTTTCAGTCCAACTACACATGCAAACATTTTTGTATCTAAGTCCAACCAAGTAGGCCCAAACTCAACAAAAACCACTTTCACTAAATCTGCGTATACACACACACACACACACACATTTCAATAACGCTTATTCGTCTTCTTCTTCGTCCTCGTCCTCGTTTTCGTTTTTATTTTTGCGTTCTTCCTTCTTCTTCACTTTCCTCCTTATTCGCGTTCTTCCTTCTTCTTCTTCTTCTCCGCTTTCCTTTTTCTTTGTCTTTGCATTCCTTCTTCTTCTTCGTTTTTCTCCTTCTTCTTTTTTGCGTTTCTTCTTCTTCTTTGTGTGTTTTCTCTCAATTGTCATTCTTTTATTGTTGCTGTTATTGCTGTATTTTTTCTTTTCCTCCTTTTAATTGAAGTTCATTTGGATCCAGAAATGAACCGAATTTGGTTCAAATTTGGTAAATACTTAACAGTAGTGTCAAGTGAATCTAACTCAATTCACAAATGAACCGAATTCAGTTTAGATTTGAACAAAAAGTGATAAATATTCAATCAATAAGAAAAGCACATTTCAATTCATTTTTGCATGCGTATGAACTCAATTAAACTAAGAGATGAACCGAATTTCTTAAGGAATAATAGAGTTGGTGAATACTTAAAAGTAGAATCAAGTGAACCTAACTCAATTCCTAAATGAACCAAATTCGATTCAAATTTGAACAAAACATGATAAACATTCAATCAGCAAGAAAAACACATTTAATTTCATTTCTACATGCAAATAAACTCAATTAAATTAAGAGATGAACTAAATTTTCTTAAGGAATAACATATTTGGTTAATACTAAAAGTAAAATCAAGTGAACCTAACTCAATTCTCAAATGAACCGAATTCGATTCAGATTTAAACAAAACGTGATAAACATTCAATCAGCAAGAAAAACACATTACATTTTATTTCATTTCTGCATGCAAATGAACTCAATTAAACTAAGAGATGAACCGAATTTCTTAAGGAATAATAGAGTTGGTGAATACTTAAAAGTAGAATCAAGTGAACCTAACTCGATTCCCAAATGAATCGAATTCAATTCATATTTGAACAAATAGTTAAAAAATTACTTAAAGAATAAACAATTTGGTCAGTATATTGGTGCTATTGGTGATGACGATAACGAGAGAGGAAAAGAAAAAGAAGAAGCGCAAATTGGAGGAGGAGGAAGAGGAGGAGGATCAGAAGGAGGAGGAGGAAGAGGAGGAGGAGGAGAAGAAGGAAAGAAGAAGAACCTGCGCAAATTTGGAAGAGGATGAGGAGGAGGAGGAGAAGGAGAAAGAAACAGAAAAGGAGAAGGAAACAGAGAAGGAGAAGGAGAAGGAGAAGGAGGCGTGTGATTTGAAAAGTTGTTATAACAACTTGGTTAGACTTGGTTAGGTATTTTTCTTAGATGTAGAGCTTTATTCAATTTCTTTTTTGTTTGTTTGTTTGTTTAGGAATCTCAGTTTTTAAACTCGGCCTGGTTATAGCCAGCCAAATGAGTTATTCGGATTAATCTACTTATTTTTTATTTTTAAATCCAAATCTCTCAAAAGTAATTAAAAAAATTATCATAAAAGACCGTTAAAAAGATTTAATTATTAAAAAAATTTAATATTAAAATTATTAAGAATGATCTCTTGTTTAGCGAAAGTCTTCTTTTACTGTCTATGGATCTTTCTTCTCTTGCAAGAGCCGATTTGTTCACAGATGATTCTTCGAAGGGCATGGTTTTCAGTATGTCTCCAGATAGGGCCCCCACTAGTCCGGCTAGCTAGTGTGGGTACGTCAGTGGCTCAAGTACGTTCAATGGTACCATACGATCGCACTTGACCCTGAAGTTTCAGTCATCCCAAGTCAAATCAAAAGGCACGGACGGAGCGAGACCTATTCAGATGAGGTCTCGCAGGATCTCATTAATGATCGATTAATATTTATAATATTTAGAGAAAATGACCAAATCTTTTTTGTAAAAAGACAAATATTTTTAAGTTATTTTTTCATTTTTTTTATAAATATTTTTTTTCTAATTGTCTATCATACTTAAATTCTTATTTATATACCTTCATCTTATTAATACACCTTCATCCATAACTCATAATAGAGATTTTTTGTTGAATCACAAATTTATCATTAGTTGATATGATCAGAACGGTCATAATCGTACTAAATGTAAAAATTTTAATATTATTTTTTTCTTAACTTATGCATACATAAAGATTCTGGTTTTAATTGTATTTGTACAATCCAACACTTAATTTTGCAATTTTGCTTTGATTTTAGTTGTATATGTACAAATGGACACTTAAAATATGCACTTATATTTTGCAATTTTGCTTTGATTTTAGTTGTATATGTACAAATGGACACTTAAAATATGCACTTATATTATACATTAGATTTGAATTTTAGCTATATTGTACAACAAATTTGATTATGCTTTATAATTTGCAGTTCTGCAATTAAATTGCAAAGTTATACACTAAAATTCTACAATTCTGCACTATAAATTTGTAATTTTGTAAATTTATACTAAAATTCTGTAATTATATACTCTAAAGTTGTTCAATTTTGCACTTAGAAAATAACATTCTATATTAAAATTTTGTAATTGTGCTCTAACAATGTTCAATTTTGTACTTTTTTTTTTCGATCATTACACTCATAGACTACAAGAAAAAGTGAGGTGAGCCTATAAGAGTATTACAACACCTCAGATACAAGTTCAATTTAACAACTAAAATTCACAAAACATAAAGATTCTAAGCTAGAATATTCAACCAACCTGAGATAGTTAATAATTCTTTAGCTAATTATTATCCACGGCTATAAATAATCTTTTTTCTCTTGTTTATATCCTTGCTATATTCCTATTAGCCTTAACACCGCTTACTCCATCATAAATAAGTGAGCATCCTTGTTGCTAACTATTTTGTTTTTCTTAGAGTTCCAGAGATACCGTACAATGACATAAAGCGAAGTGTATTATATCTCTTTATAAAACTTTAGACACTATACATTCATCCAAGATTAGAAGCATTAGACTGCATTTTCAGGCCATGACCACGAGAACTTTTTTCTTTGTAGTGCATACTTAAATGATAGAATTATGTAATTCTGCAATTTTGCACTAAAAAAAATATAATTATGCAATTCTATATTAAAAATAATTAGTAGAACAAAACAAAATAATCTCATAAAAAAACACATTCTATTAAATTTTTAATACATATAATTTCAGAGTTAATATTCAATATGATTCTTAAAATTTGACTCTCGATTCAATTTAGCCCTCCAATTTTCAATTGACTTAAATTGTATCCTAAAATTTTAAGATGTGACTCAAGTTGGCCCCTCTGTCCATTTTCATCATCGAAAAAGTTATGTGGCACGTTTAGTTGACACCTGGCACCTAAAATGTAACAAAACGACGCCGTTCATTAAGCAAACTCTCAATTGGCCATTCTTCTTCCTCCTCCTCCTCAATTTAGTACTCTCTTACCTCGGTTCACCATCACCACGCCTCTCACCTTCATTGTTGATCCTCTCTGCTCAGTCTCGCCTCCCTCTTGTAACACCCTACCGCACAGAACTTTACACCTAGGTCGTAAATCAAAGGTGGTGAGGCGCTATGACCTCTAAAAAAAATACATACATATATAGCAAGGATAATATAGCTAGGATCCTTGAAAAAGAAGCTAAGCAAAGCAAAATAGAAAATCACATCACTCACAATCAGATATACGTAAAACGGCTAGACGGAAAATGAAAGGAAGGATAAAGAAGATTGAGAAGGAGGCTAAAAACATAAATATATAGATCAGAGCTCTAAAGGTACAGATATCAAGTTCTAGTCTCGACCCGTGAAACAAAGGCTAGCCAGAGTATAAATATACAAATATATATAACCCAACCATATCTAAAATACAAAATAGAAATCCTAGTTCTTTAAAGTCAACCTTTAAGAGAGACAAAACATGTTTTTATACAAAATCAGAGAAAGTACATATATAACTAAGTACATAATATAAAGAGCCCCAAAGGATAAGTCTTGCTTCCAATAGAAAGGCAAATTTAGCACACTTAGTGAGGCACATCATGTCCTGCATCTAGAAAACAACAAATACGTATAGAATGAAAACTGGAGGTTCTCAACATGGTAGAAGTGCCCACATAGATAATATATAAGATTCCAAGAGAGTCAGAGGCATTCCTAAAACTCCGACACTCATATTCAAAATTAAAATTAATTCTAAACCAGAACGCTTGGTAATCTATCTAAGGGGATTCCACTTCTACTCTAGTTCTTCACGTCCTGTTAACCCAAACCTTCTAACCACTAGTGGAACTACCCTCAACGTCACCTTCGCCATCATGAGGGATCTCAAGTATGCATATTCAAACAAACCATACAAACGCACATGATGCATGTCTGTCCTATGGCCGATGAGTCTCATCTATCGGTTATCCAGCCAAACCTGACATCTCTAGTAGCTAACCCTGGACAGTCCCTGCGTATGCGCATCCCCAAACTAAAAAATCATAATCATTCAATATATGTATGTATGTATATATATCCATGGGGAGAGAATATCTGAAAAGGTATAATTGTTGGGCCACATTTACGATGCAGGGTCAAAAGAATGAGTTGTAAATAATTTATAATTTCTATCCTAGAGTAAGTAGGGCGCATCTCAACCCTTGCTAGTACTCAGGAAGCTCAAACCATCAGAACTCAGAGCAAGTGGGGTGAAACCACAATCCTTGCGTCTACCCAGAAGGTACGTTCTCATATGTCCAGCAGGAACAAGAGAAGGGATCTTAACCTCCCACCATCTCGTTGGAGGAGATTTTACAATACTAAGAGAAACTAGAAGGGGATCCTTGTAAACCCCGCTAAAATTGGTAAATAATTAGTCAATAAATTGAATTTTAATTAGAAAAATTAAATATGCAAAACTAATATAAAAATAGGATAGAACTCGTCAAAACAAGAATTTCGACACTAATTTCAAAGAATTTGGCTCAAGATTGGGCCAAACAGGCCGAACTGGTCGAACCAGACCCAAACCAGGCCCATGGGCTCAACCGTTCCATTTAAATGAAATGAGCTCAGCTCATTCTTCTTCTTCTTCAAAGAAGAAACGTGCAGCATGCAAAAAGGAAAGGGGGAAGAGGGTTCCAAACCCTTGGCATAGCTTCAAACCTCCGTAACTTTCAATTCGGAGCTCCGATTGACGAGCCGTTTGCAACCATGCATTCGTCTCAGAGTCCTCTTCAATTCTATTGAAAGAAAAAGGTATGTCTTTGGTGGACGAAATTGTGATCACTACAACTTCGCACAACTAACCAGCAAGTGTACTGGGTCGTCCAAGTAATAAACCTTACGCGAGTAAGGGTCGATCCCACAGAGATTGTTGGTATGAAGCAAGCTATGGTCACCTTGCAAATCTTAGTCAGGCAAACTCAAATGGATATGAATGATGATATACGAATAAAACATAAAGATAAAGATAGGGATACTTATGTAATTCATTGGTAGGAATTTCAGATAAGCGTATGAAGATGCTTATCCCTTCCGTCTCTCTGCTTTAAGTTCTAGCCTATACCACGAAGACTTTGATCTCACGGAATGGCTGGCTCGGTTGTCAGGCGAGCACTCGGTTGTCAGGCGATCAACCATGCATCGTGTATCAGGAATCCAAGAGATATTCACCCAATCTAAGGTAGAATGGAGGTGGTTGTCAGGCACACGTTCATAGGTGGGAATGATGATGAGTGTCACGGATCATCACATTCATCAAGTTGAAGAACAAGTGAT
>NC_029781.3:14620970-14621620 GCF_000817695.3 Arachis duranensis | reverse complement strand
ATTTTTCAGATCCTCAGTAACATGTCTCCTTTTTCATCATTCTTTCAAGAGCCAACATTCATGAACCACAAATTCAAAAGACATATGCACTGTTTAGACATACATTCAGAAAACAAGAGTATTGCCACCACATCAAAATAATTAAACTGTTATAAAATTCAGAATTCATGCAATTCTACTCTTTTTCAATTAAGAACATTTTTTATTCAAGAGAGGTGATGGATTCATAGGACATTCATAACTTTAAGGCATAGACACTAAGACACTAATGATCACAAGACACAAACATAGATAAACATAAGCACTAAAATTCGAAAAAACAGAGAAATAAAGAACAAGGAGATTAAAGAACGGGTCCACTTTAGTGATGGCGGCTTGTTCTTCTTCTTGAAGATCTTATGGAGTGCTTGAGCTCCTTAATGTCTCTTCCTTGTCTTTGTTGCTCCTCTCTCATGATTCTTTGATCTTCTCTAATTTCATGGAGGAGAACAGAGTGTTCTTGGTTGATGAGCGGATATTTTATATGCTTTTTGGGGGTAATTTCATGTAGATTTTAGTATGTTTTAATTAGTTTTTAGTAGAATCTTATTAGTTTTTAGGCAAAAATCATATTTCTGGACTTTACTATGAGTGTGTGTATTTTTCTGTGA
>NC_029781.3:14620599-14620878 GCF_000817695.3 Arachis duranensis | reverse complement strand
AATCTGACTTAGGCTGAAAAAGGACTGCTGATGCTGTTGGATCCTGACCTCCCTGCACTCGGAATGGATTTTTTGGAGCTACAGGAGTCCAATTGGCTTGCTCTCAACGGCGTTGAAAAGTAGACATCCAGGGCTTTCAACCAATATATAATAGTCCATACTTTGTGCAAAGATAGACGACGTAACTTGGCGTTGAACGCCAAGTTCATGCTGCTGTCTGGAGTTAAACGCCAGAAAAACGTCATGATCCGGAGTTGAACGCCCAAAACACGTCATAAC
>NC_029781.3:14616804-14617578 GCF_000817695.3 Arachis duranensis | reverse complement strand
CCCTCTGAAATGTTTTCAGAATGGGTGCAATTAGACATATTCTACTTATGGGCTCACAGAAAAAGCTCAGATTTCTCTAGACCACTCAGCTGGTGGATCTATACATATGAGAAAAACAATTGAAGAAGCTCAAGAGCTTATTGATACAGTTGCCAGAAATCAGCATCTGTACCTAAGCAGTGAATCTTCTATGGAAGAAGAAGCTAAAACAGTAACTGCTGAACTCAGTCCGGTGGATCAGGCTAATGAATTCAATCAGCAATTAGACTTTCTAACCAAGCAGTTAGCCGAATTCAAGGAAATATTACAGGAAACAAGAATGGCTAACAGGAATATGGAAGTGCAATTAAAGCAGACAGAAAAGCAACTGTCAAAACAAATAGCAGAAGAATGCCAAGCAGTTCAATTAAGAAGTGGGAAAACATTAAATACCTTACTTCAAAGCAGCAGGAAGCCAAGAAATGAACAGATGTCTACTCAAAATCCCTCTGAGGACAATCAGAGCCCAGAGAGGAATGATGCTGGCGCTGAACGCCCAGACCATGCTCATTCCTGGCGTTCAACGCCAGAAACAAGCATGAATCCGGCGTTGAACGCCCAAAGGGAACATGGTTCTGGCGTTCAGACGCCAGTGACAAATGAGGAGTTGGTGTTTGACGCCACTCCAGCTTCCACCCCTGGCATTCAAACGCCAGTGGGAAATCAGTCACATACAAGTGCTGATAACAACCCCTCTAAAAAGGCTTCCCAACCCACTTCAACAGGTAATAAACC
>NC_029781.3:14614023-14614434 GCF_000817695.3 Arachis duranensis | reverse complement strand
AAAGTGATTGTGTACACTGATCATGCTGCTCTTAAATATCTACTCACAAAGCAGGATTCAAAATCCAGACTCATCAGATGGGTGTTGCTTCTGCAAGAGTTTGATATAGAAATAAGAGACAGAAAAGGGACAGGGAATCAAGTAGCAGATCACCTGTCCCGAATAGAACCAGTGGAAGGGGCGTCCCTCCCTCTCACTGAGATCTCTGAAACTTTTTCGGATGAGCAACTCTTTGCCATCCAGGAAGTGCCATGGTTTGCAGACATTGCAAACTACAAGGCAGTGAGATTCATACCCAAAGAGTACAGTAGGGTGCAATCAAAGAAATTAATCACAGATGTAAAGTACTATCTTTGGGATGAACCATATCTCTTCAAGAGATGTGCAGACGGAGTAATCCGTAGATGTGTG
>NC_029781.3:14613262-14613923 GCF_000817695.3 Arachis duranensis | reverse complement strand
CTTCTGTAGATCCAGAAAATCCACTTCGAGTGCAGGGAGGTCAGAATCCAACAGCATCTGCAGTCCTTTTTAGTCTCTGAACCAGATTTTTGCTCAGGTCCCTCAATTTCAGCCAGAAAATACCTGAAATCACAGAAAAACACACAAACTTATAGTAAAGTCCAGAAAAGTGAATTTTAACTAAAAACTAACTAGATCATACTAAAAACATACTAAAAACAATACCAAAAAGCGTACAAATTATCCGCTCATCAGTCTTTCTCTAATTCATGTCCAGAATTCTGTTTCCACTTTATGTGCGAAATTGGCTTGAGCTTTGAGTGATTTTGACGATTTTGGTGATTTAGGTGCAATTTAACATTGGATAATTGTTGGATTATACTCCAATCATCAATGGGTAAGGTGAGGAGACTATAGCTCTATCTAATTTCTGGATTTAGGTAAATGATATTGAGTTGGGTATACATATATGTTGTATATTTGTATTAGGGAGCGTGTTTGTTAGTGGAAATTGATGTTGTGGACATTGGAGGCCTTGGATTGGTGTCAAGTCTTGGTGATCTTATGAATTGAGGAGCTGTGAGTATGGCTTAAGGGTTGCTTTGGACAATAAATAAAAGCGATCAATGTATGATTTAGGTTTCGCGCGTTTAACATTTAA
>NC_029781.3:14604481-14607371 GCF_000817695.3 Arachis duranensis | reverse complement strand
TCTAGGCATGGCCGAATGGCCAGCCTCCCAATGATCTAAGATAGCATAAAATGAAGATAGCTACCAAAGTCTGATCTAAGAACTAGATGTCCAAAGATGATCTAGAGATCTCAAGTGATCAAAAGATTTTTAATACAATAGTCAAAGGTCCTACTTATAGAGAACTAGTAGCCTAGGGTGTACAGAGATGAGTAAATGACATAAAAATCCACTTCCGGGCCCACTTGGTGTGTGCTTGGGCTGAGCATTGAAGCATTTTCGTGTAGAGACTCTTCTTGGAGTTAAACGCCAGCTTTTATGCCAGTTTGGGCGTTTAACTCCCATTCTTGTGCCAGTTCCGGCGTTTAACACTGGAAATTCTGAGGGTGACTTTGAACGCCGGTTTGGGCCATCAAATCTTGGGCAAAGTATGGACTATCATATATTGCTGGAAAGCCCAGGATGTCTACTTTCCAACGCCGTTGAGAGCGCGCCAATTGGGCTTCTGTAGATCCAGAAAATCCACTTCGAGTGCAGGGAGGTCAGAATCCAACAGCATCTGCAGTCCTTTTTAGTCTCTGAACCAGATTTTTGCTCAGGTCCCTCAATTTCAGCCAGAAAATACCTGAAATCACAGAAAAACACACAAACTTATAGTAAAGTCCAGAAAAGTGAATTTTAACTAAAAACTAACTAGATCATACTAAAAACATACTAAAAACAATACCAAAAAGCGTACAAATTATCCGCTCATCAGTCTTTCTCTAATTCATGTCCAGAATTCTGTTTCCACTTTATGTGCGAAATTGGCTTGAGCTTTGAGTGATTTTGACGATTTTGGTGATTTAGGTGCAATTTAACATTGGATAATTGTTGGATTATACTCCAATCATCAATGGGTAAGGTGAGGAGACTATAGCTCTATCTAATTTCTGGATTTAGGTAAATGATATTGAGTTGGGTATACATATATGTTGTATATTTGTATTAGGGAGCGTGTTTGTTAGTGGAAATTGATGTTGTGGACATTGGAGGCCTTGGATTGGTGTCAAGTCTTGGTGATCTTATGAATTGAGGAGCTGTGAGTATGGCTTAAGGGTTGCTTTGGACAATAAATAAAAGCGATCAATGTATGGTTTAGGTTTCGCGCGTTTAACATTTAAGGTGTTATGAAAATTTAGGCTAAAAGAACCATAGGATAAGTTGAATTGATTATGTGTATTTAATGATTAGTCTTGTGAAGTGTTGATATATATTATGAAAGGTTGTTTATATATATGATATATGTTGATATGTGTTTGTGAGTTGTTGAAGTAAAGAGTATGTATTCTTGGGATTGAGCTAGTATTGGGAGTTATGAGCAAGATTTGTTATTGTGGAACATGTGTGCTCTTGAGTTTATTAATGATGGGATAATGTTGAGGTTGGTATATGTTAATGGAATATGTTGACGTTGGTATATGCTAATAGAATCTGGTTGATGTATGCTAATAAAAAGGTAGATATATATGTGTTGAGGGGTTGGTATGTGTTGATATAAATTGGTGGATTATGGCTTGTTGAATTAGTTAAAGGCAGTATGGAAGTGGTTGTTAATGAATTGAGGTTGGATATGCTAATAACATGCAGGTTTTATAGGTAAGGATTATGAAAGTGGTGAAAATTAGGTTTTCATGTTGTTTGGTAAAAAGTGATTTTTGGTGAACTTTGAAAGTCCATAACTTGCTCCTTAAATATTGAATGGAAATGTAGTTTGTTTTAATTAAAAGATAGTTTTACAAGCTTTTAAACGATATCAATTTTGTGAAAAATAGAATTTTGTAGAGAAAGTTATGGACGATGGAAAATTGGTGCATGAAACTGTGTTACAGGTTGGTAAAATCTGGTTGCAGAATGCTTCTGGGCATTCTGCCCATTTTTTTTCAAAACACGCCCACCCGTGCGTGCGCGTGGCTCACGCGTACGCGTGGCGTGGAGTTTTGGCGACGCCTGCGCGAGGGGCGTGAGTACACGTGTGTGCATATCCACGCGTACGCATGACTCACGCGTACGCGTGACTTGATGTACACCCACGCATGCGCGTGGCTTGCGCGTACGCGTGGATGCCGCCTGTTGCAAAACCGGGTTTGACTGTTTTTAAACCAATTTTTCACTTCTAAACCTCAATTTTCTTCCTTTTAGACTTAAGGTATAGTGTTAAGTCCAGTAGCTAGGTGAAGCTAGGAAAATAAGGTAACTTGGAGGTGAAATAAAGTCGAAAAGGTGGTGATTTAGGTGTGAGAAGGCAGGTGGTACATATATATAAATGTCATAAAACTGGCTAATGAAAGAAATAAATATCGCTCCTGAGCACTCTTTCTTGAAAGTGCGACCCCAGGAGATGGTGGAAGGTGAGGATCCCCTTCTCTGTTCCTCCTGGTATTGTAAAATTGCCCCCAGCGAGATGGTGGGAGGTTAGGATCCTTCCTTTGTTCCTCCTGGGCATATGAGAACGTACCTCCTGGGTAAACGCAAGAGTTATGGTATCGCCCCACTTGCTCCAGGTTGGTTAGTATAGAGGCTCCCCAGGTAGACGCAAGAATTATGGTTCCGTCCCACTTGTTCCGGGTTATGATGAGTTATGTATAAAGGTGTAACGACATGATGAGTAAGTAATGAATGATTATGAAATGTTAATGATGATATCTGAGATACGAGTTTCCCTGGGTAAAAACCGTGGCTTGCCACCACGTGTTCCAGGTAGAATCTCGACACTCTGTTGACCCTACGTCGTAAGGGTGACCGGGCACGTATAAATTCCCGGGTATGGGCCCCATCAGCCATAGGACAGGCAGGCAGCATATACATTTGTTTGTTTGATTGCTAGGCATTTCCTGGGTATGCCTAATTGATATATATATATATATATATA
>NC_029781.3:14601987-14602781 GCF_000817695.3 Arachis duranensis | reverse complement strand
GGTTTATCTTGTTGCTTAGATTAGGACTGTTTTATTTTTGTTGGTTTAGAGTCTTTTATTTGAGTTTAGTTTTATATTTTAAGTTTGGTGTCTTCTTTGTGTTTTCCTTTAAGTTTTCGAAAATTTGTGTTTGATTTTCTAAAAATTTTAAGTTTGGTGTCTTTTGTGCTTTTATTCACTTAAATTTTTTTCAAAAATTTGTTCTTGGTGTTCATCTTGATCTTCAAAGTGTTCTTGGTGTTCATCTTGACATTCAAAGTTTTCTTGTTTGTTCTCTTTGTTTTGATCTAAAATTTCTAAGTTTAGTGTCGTTCTATTGTTTTTCTCTTTCCTCATAAAAATTTAAAAATAAAAAAATATCCTTTCCTGGTTTTACTCATAATTTTCGAAATTTTGCATTAAATTAGTCAAAGATTTTCAAAATCATATATTTTCAATCATTTTTATTTGCAATCATATCTTCTCAATCATATCTTTTTCAAAATAATTCTCAATCATATCTTTTTAATTGCTAATTCCAAAATCTTTTTAATTAATTAATTAATTTAGTTTTCAATTTGCTTTGATTTTATTTTTCGAAATTTTATTTTATTTTCCATTTATTTTATTTTATTATTTTCGGTCACTTTTAATTAAAATATAAAAAAATAAAAAAATAAAATAAAATAAAATAAAATAATATCTGCATCATTTTCCTTTCTCCATCATGGACCTAAGTGGAATTGAGCAGTCCAGAAGGACTCTGGGGTCATATGCTAACCCCATTACAGCTGCATATGGGAGTAGCATCTGTA
>NC_029781.3:14601244-14601894 GCF_000817695.3 Arachis duranensis | reverse complement strand
GGTGCAGCAAAATTGCCAGTATTCCGGTCTTCCACAGGAAGAACCTACTGAGTTTCTGGCACAATTCCTACAACTTGCTGATACAGTACGTGATAAAGAGGTGGATCAGGATGTCTACAGATTATTACTGTTTCCATTTGCTGTAAAAGATCAAGCTAAAAGGTGGTTGAATAACCAACCTACAGCAAGCATAAAGACATGGAAACAGTTATCAGACAAATTCCTGAATCATTTTTACCCTCCTAAGAGGATGACACAGTTAAGGCTGGATATCCAAGGCTTTAAACAAGAGGATAATGAATCCCTTTATAATGCTTGGGAGAGGTATAGAGGTATGCTAAGAAAATGCCCCTCTGAAATGTTTTCAGAGTGGGTACAGTTAAACATCTTCTATTATGGGCTTACAGAAAAAGCTCAGATGTCTCTAGACCACTCAGCTGGTGGATCTATACATATGAGAAAGACAATTTAAGAGGCTCAAGAGCTCATAGATACTGTTGCTAGAAACCAACATTTGTACTCTAGCAGTGAGCCCTCTACAAAAGAAGAAGATATGGCAGTAGCTACTGATCCTAATCCTCAAGAACAGATTGTTGAGCTTAATCAGCAATTACTCCTGATGACAAAACAGTTGGCAGAATTTAAAGAGA
>NC_029781.3:14600549-14601145 GCF_000817695.3 Arachis duranensis | reverse complement strand
TATCTAAACAGATAACAGAAGAATGCCAAGCTGTTAAATTAAGGAGTGGGAAGACATTGAATGTATCAACTCAAAGCAGCAGAAAGTTAAGAAAGGAACAAATGACAGAGGATGACCAACCAATTACTCAAAATCCCTCTGAGGACAGTAAGAGCCCAGAGAGGAATGATTCTGGCGTTCAAACGCCAGAAAAGGGTAAGAAAGTGGCGTTAAACGCCCAATGGGTAGCCAATTCTGGCGTTCAAACGCCAGAAAAGGGTGGCGTTAAACGCCCATTCTTCACCCAATCCTGGTGTTCAAACGCCAATGAGGAATCAGACACCTGAGAGTGCTGATAATAACCCCTCTAAAAAGGCTTCTCCAACCACTTCTGTAAGGAATAAACCTGCAGCAACTAAGGTTGAAGAATATAAAGCCAAGATGCCTTATCCTCAGAAACTCCGCCAAGCGGAACAGGATAAGAAATTTGCCCACTTTGCAGACTATCTAAGGACTCTTGAAATAAAGATTCCGTTTGCAGAGGCACTTGAGCAAATACCTTCTTATGCTAAGTTCATGAAAGAGATCTTAAGTCATAAGAAGGATTGGAGAGAAAC
>NC_029781.3:14600086-14600353 GCF_000817695.3 Arachis duranensis | reverse complement strand
GGTGGTGCAGAAAGAGGTCACTAAGTTACTAGAGGCTGGGATTATTTATCCTATTTCTGATAGCCCTTGGGTGAGCCCTGTCCACGTTGTCCCTAAGAAGGGAGGCATGACAGTGGTTCATAATGAAAAGAATGAACTAGTTCTGACAAGAACAGTTACAGGGAGGAGCACAAGAGTGCAACTCTCATTCTAGGAAGACCTTTCCTAGCAACTGGACGGACCCTCATTGACGTCCAAAAAGGAGAATTAACCCTGAGAGTCAATGAT
>NC_029781.3:14598064-14599095 GCF_000817695.3 Arachis duranensis | reverse complement strand
AAGGATTTTTCAAAAATTGCCAAACCTCTGAGTAATCTGCTAGCTGCTGACACTCCATTTATTTTTGATAATGAGTGTCTGTAGGTGTTTGAAACTCTGAAAGCTAAGCTGGTCACAGCACCAGTCATCTCTGCACCAGACTGGACATTACCATTTGAACTAATGTGTGATGCCAATGACCATGCCATTGGTGCAGTACTGGGACAAAGGCATGGTAAGCTTTTGCACGTCATTTATTATGGCAGCCGTATTCTAAATGATGCACAGAAGAACTACACAACCATAGAAAAGGAGCTACTTGCAGTGGTTTATGCCATTGACAAGTTCAGATCTTATTTAGTAGGATCAAAAGTGATTGTGTACACTGACCATGCTGCTCTTAAATATCTACTCACAAAGCAGGATTCAAAACCCAGGCTCATAAGATGGGTGTTACTTCTGCAAGAGTTTGATATAGAAATAAGAGACAGAAGGGACAGAGAATCAAGTAGCTGATCACCTGTCCCGGATAGAACCAGTAGCAGGAGCATCCCTCCCTCCTACTGAGATCTCTGAAACCTTTCCGGATGAGCAATTGTTTGCTATTCAGGAAGCTCCGTGGCTTGCAGACAGTGTAAACTATAAGACTCAATGTTCTCCATCTGTAACCATGGAGAGGAAGCATAAAGAGCTTCTCTCAAAACAGAGTCAAACAGAGCCCCCGCAGTCAAACTCTAAGTTTGGTGTTGGGAGATCACAACCAAACTCTAAGTTTGGTGTTGGAGAGATTCCAACATTGCTCTGAGTATCCGTGAGGCTCCATGAGAGCCCACTGTCAAGCTACTGACATTAAATAAGCGCTTGTTGGGAGGCAACCCAATGTTATATTTATTATTTTCCCTTGTTATTTTATGTTTTTTATAGGTTGATGATCATGGAAAGTCACAAAATCAATTGAAAAAGCAGAAACAGAATGAAAAATAGAAAGAAAAATAGCACACCCTGGAGGAAAACTTGCTGGCATTTAAACGCCAGTAAAGGCAGCAAATGGG
>NC_029781.3:14587690-14588076 GCF_000817695.3 Arachis duranensis | reverse complement strand
AAAATTCACTTTTCTGGACTTTACTATGAGTTTTTGTGTTTTTCTGTGATTTTAGGTATTTTCTGGCTGAAATTGAGGGACTTGAGCAAAAATCTGATTCAGAGACTAAAAAGGACTGCAGATGCTGTTGGATTCTGACCTCCCTGCACTCGAAGTGGATTTTCTGGAGCTATAGAAGCCCAATTGGCACTCTCTCAACGGCGTTGGAAAGTAGATATCCTGGGCTTTCCAGAAATGTATAATAGTCCATACTTTGCCTGAGATTTGATGGCCCAAACCGGCGTTGCAAATCAGCATTAGAATTCCCGGCGTTTAACGCCAGAACTGGCATAAGAATTGGAGTTAAACGCCCAAACTGGCATAAAAGCTGGTGTTTAACTCCAAGA
>NC_029781.3:14578875-14586675 GCF_000817695.3 Arachis duranensis | reverse complement strand
GCATCATATGCATTTGTTTGTTTTGATTGCTATGCATTTCCTGGGTTTGCCTAATTGATATATATCACTTGCTATCTGTTATACTTGCTATTTGTACTATCTGCTCATTACTTGTGCGTGAACTTGTTTGGTTGCTTGTTTCTGTTGCATTGTGGATGATGGAGGGATGGAGGAAAAGGAGAAATGGTTTGGTGTTAGATTAGGGTTGAAATTGAGTAAATTAGGTAGGTTTAGAACACCTACCCCTATTTCTGGCTTCTGTTTAGAAATTAAGTTTTACAACGGTTTGACGGAGTTCTAGGATTGCCTCTGACATTTCCAGGACTTATTTATTATCGCGTGGCACCTTTACCATGCTGAGAACCTCCAGTTCTCATTCCATACTGTGTTGTCTTTTTCAGATGCAGGTCGAGAGGCTCCTCGTTAGGCGTCTGGATCTTCAAGCAGAGTAGTCCCTGATATATATATATATATTCTCTGGCCAGCCTTGGCTTCACAGGCTGAGTCAGGAGCTAGCTTTGATGTTTCCTTGGCTTTCCTTTACTCTCTTGTTTATATTTTTCATTTCCTATTAGGTTTCTTAGCACGCAAGTAATTCGTTTTCCTGAGCGTTGCGCTTTTTATTTTGCAATTTTGTTTTACCCGTTTTTCAAGGCTCATAGTTAAGTATCTCTTTTCCTATAATTATATATATATATATAATTCTATTTTTAGAGGTCGTAATACCTTACTATCTCAATCTTATGACTTAAGCATAAGATTTAGTATGGTAGGGTGTTACATTATGATATCAGAGTAGTTCGTTCCTATAGAGCCTGAGGGATGGAATGATTATGCTTCTGGGCATACTCGGAGTGCCTATACATGCTGATTAGGATATCTAACTGATATATGTGGCATGAATGTTCATGAGCATGCACTTGGGACTTTGAAACACTAGATTTGCGATATTGAGATTGATCACCTTGATATC
Source organism: Arachis duranensis (assembly GCF_000817695.3). Taxonomy (NCBI): domain Eukaryota; kingdom Viridiplantae; phylum Streptophyta; class Magnoliopsida; order Fabales; family Fabaceae; genus Arachis; species Arachis duranensis. Next base: position 14,585,702 of record NC_029781.3, on the reverse strand, counting down.
ACTTGTTTGGTGTGAACAGGAACCAAATGACGTCTCATGGGCGCGTTCGTGGGCGTAATCGAGGTCGAGGACGGAGAGGTAACGAGATAACTATAACTATACCGTCAGACAGTTTGACCAACTTTGTGACCGCAATGATGAGTGCCGCTGCTGCCATTAGTGCTGTTGCTGCTGCGACCAGTCGAGCGATGGATAGGACAGGACCACAAGCTAGAATTGGCAATGATTGTGGAAATGAACATGAAGGCAGGAATAATACCCCAAGTGTAGTGGTACCAGTGGAGATAACGGGTTATCCAGAGTTAAATAACATAAGTCAAGCAACGGGTGAAAGCTCAAGAAGAACTGTGGTAGCAAGGGATAATCGCTGGGAGTATTTTACAGAGAAAAAGGAAAAGAAAATAAAGATTACACCTAGGAGCCAAAATTTCAAGAGGGGTCGTTCTATTACCTCACGCTCTCAACGCCGGAACAATGACCAAAGGAACAACAACCGTTCGGATCCGAATTCAGAAGGGCAAACTAGTGCTCAACCAGATGACTTAAGGTGCCCAAGGTGCAAGAAGTACCATCCAAATAGACCATGTAAGGCCGGATTAGGCGTATGTTACAAGTGCGGGAGGCCAGGGCATGTATCTTGAAATTGTCCATACAAGGAAGGCTGGGATGCAGCCAAACCCGATTCTCAGACTCGAGGTAACCATGAACTAGCAGTTGAATTTCAAACTTTCTTGCATATCATTAATAGGTGATCTTTATTTGTAATGTATGACGAGCGTTAATAGTCGTAAAATCCAAGTCGATGATTAGTTGAAGACTATTAATTGTTAAGAGGTAAATGAAGATGAAACCAGATCCCTATACAAGAGAGTTTCTAAGACAATTCTTGAAGGTGTGTCATAACTTCCATTTCAGAGAGAAAGCGAGTTTGCGATGGGCTTAGTACCGGAAGTCAGATTAACTTCAATCGCACCACAAGCAAAGATATTGTTATAATCGGTAGAATTAGAATGATGTAGTGGAAGCAGGGTTTATTATGCCTAAGGAGTTGGAACTGTTGAGAGCTATGCAGAGTTACCGTTTGAAATCCAGTGACATTAAGACTTTGAGAAAGATGAATAGAGCGAATCCAACCTTTAGTTGCTAATTAATTAAGAGATGAGTCAAGGTAAGACCAAACCTTACACGAGAGAGTTCTCGAGACCCTTCTTGAAGATGTACCTGAATTCCTACTCTAGCGAGAGAGAACGTGAGTTGCGACAAACCTGGTGCCCAAAAGCTGGATCAGCGTTGATTACAGTAAAGACATGATTATAACCAGTGAAACTTAGGACCGAGTAGAAGGGAGTACTGGAAGGGAGAATCTAAGTGTTTCTTTGCGAGAGCACGCCAACTAATCTCCACGAATTAATCTAATCTTTCTCTTATAGCTTACATTGAAAGCTCTATCTTGAATCTTTTCCTGTAAGAGCCCAATTCATCATTCTTCTGATTTTGTTCCTCACTCGTATAAACCTTGTCTCTTTTGAATTAAACCTGGACTCATCCTAACATAATCATATAATCTTTGAATCCTGGAGACTTGTGGTGCGTGGAGTTGTTCTCTTGTGGAAACTCGTGTTCTTTTAAAAGCCAACTAGAACCTATTTAATTCGACATGCCTTATTCATCCTATTTAAGCTTTGATTCGAACTTCTTCCCTGAGATGCAATTAGGTTTCTCTTTTTGTGTATTCCATCTGTTCTGTACAACTCTGGTTAATTGTATGCAAGACTTTCTTTTTAATTCTCGTGAACACCGTTCATGTTACTCGTTCATCCTTTGAACATAAAATCGCTTCGAAAAATCAACTCGTATTGGATCTTGCAATGCGCATGACTCTTAGATGCAACTATTAAAGTATCCATCCTTTAAAGCAAGGCTTTTGAACACGGAAGTGAATCAGCGACATTCCTAGGAATCTAGAGCCTTAATCCTCGCCAATCGTATCGCTCATGACTAAATAGATGCAATGAGATGCACCTAGGTTCCTTTCCTTGTGCATTCCATCATTTTGGTATAATCCTGATTAACCGTGTACAAGATTTTCTTTTTGAATCGTTACGAACACCGTTTATATTGCTCATTCATTTTTCGAGCTTAATATCCTTTTGAAAATTAATTCGAGCCTATATTAGTGTCACGTATAAATTATAGCTGCAACTGTTGAGATGTTGATTCCTTAAGAGCAAGACTTTTGGACACGGAAGATGAAGCATGTAAGCGTGCACCGTCAAAAAGAGAGTTTTGGAGCTTTAAAATTCTTGCCGACCACAAAGCCTATGATTAGTTTAACGCACAAGAAATACATTGGTTACATGGATACCCAAATATGAAGAGAGCTTTCGAACTCCAAGAAAAGGATTAACCCCAAATCCAGTGATCAGGATACCCGAACTTATTTAACAACTCGGAATTAATGCGATACATTACCAGAGGGGTCTAGGATACGTGTAAATACGACATCGTGAAGTGGTAACAGACACCCTGATTAAGAAGTTTCTGGGAAAATGCTTGGATATCAAGGGTATAGCTAAAAGAGTCAAACTAAATTTTACTTATCTAATCTAAATCATATAAAATCCTTATTATTTCATAACTATCAACTTTATACTTTAAATATAGAAAATAATCCAATAATTATAAAATTGGATAATAATCATGACTTATCTCAAATCCAATAAATCAAAACTTGCCTTAATTATCTATAATAAAATAATCTCTGAAATTAAGGCTATAAATAATTGTAGGATTTGAGACTTGCTCATAATAAGACTTTTCAAAGATTCTGGGTCTTACATTCTACCCACCTTATAAAATTTTCGCCCTCGAAAATTGATACAAAATGAAAGAAATTCCATAACAGTTCACCCTTAAATACATTTAAGGAAAAGCAAAAATATCTTAACATATAAACATATATACGGTTTTCAAATACTTGGATGGTCGTATGCATAAAGATACAAAGGTAGGAGTGTGATTGCCAAGCAAATGTTACAAGATAGGCTCAATGCACAAGGTCATATGATCTCAAGGCTTTATAAACACTTGAGGTGCCAAAATAGGGTGCAAATCAAGATGGGCGTCCACAAAGCAAAGTGGTAATTAGTGTGGTAAAAGGCTGCAAAGCATGTTGGTATTTAAATAGTGGCATAATGTTCGCTGACAAATCTCATTCCCACTTCAGAACTTCAATTTCCCCAACTCCACCAATCATTTTACAACCTCATGACCAATCATAAGCCTAACAACCGCAAACCCGTTCGCAAGGAACAAAACACCCACAACTCATAACGTTGCACACCTACCGTTTCACCTACCATACACACATATCACGTCTTAAAGAACTAACGCATCGCATTACGTATACGTCTACAAGTCACACGTGATATCAAAATAATTCTTGAGTCTACTCAGAAGGATACCAGATTTAGAAAGGAGAGTCAAATGTCAAGGATAGTACTCATAGATCTGAGGGAATATATCCAATCCCAGACAACAAGGATGATCAAGCAAATGAAGTTTGCTAGAAATAAATCAACTGACAACCTCAAAGATGACCCTTGGATCAAAGAAATTCAATAAGACCAATGAGCAGAAAAAATCAGTGCATTAGTTTGAAACAATTTCAAGCTGAGCCGAAAAAGCATGAGGTTTGCAGAAGAAAAAAAAAATTTTTTCAAACCCAAGATGAAGCTCACAGAACTCAAGAGCATAATTACTATACTTTCGAATACATTGTTCTTAAAAGAATCGGAAACTTATAAAAATATCACTTCGCGGTCTGAAAGAGAAGTTAAACAACAAACATCCTTCAAGAGAGTAACAAAAGCATAAATGTGGCTTTACTTCAATACAGTGGTGCGTTACAAACGAACAGGTTTCCATTAAACAAGAAAACTTTTCAAAACCTCATTTAAAATAGCGCATGCCAACTTTAAATTAATTTCGTCAAAATTGAACAATGGTTTCAATCTCAATCAAGCAACAGAAATTAAATTCCGTTTAGAATTTCTTCAAAGAGAATTCAAAACTTCCTTAAAAGTTCTAAATAAGACTCCAAAAGTATACTTGAAATCACCATTTCAAAAGGATATTCAAGAATATTAGGATGTACTTAAGAAGGAGTCAAGCCATACAAGAAAGAATCTTAAACCAAAGTAGTTCAAACAAGATTCACTAGGCATGAGTCATCAAACAAGCTTTCAATTGATCCAAAAGAATACAAAAGTCATAAGGAACAGACAACTCAATCATTAGTAATTTCTCAAGGATAAATCTTTGACTAAAAACTTTTGTAAAGATAATGAGAGGATATATAAATGATGCACTATTTTGAAACGAATCAAACTAACTCACATAAGAATGAGATTCACAAGATTGGAAAAACCAAGATCAATGGTAATGTTCACAAATTGTAAAAGATTAGTTTAAAATAACGTCAAGTATGATATTCATGTAGATGGAAGGTTTAGTAGAGAATTTAGTCCGTTCATAGGAAGAAAGCTATGAGTCCAACACTCTCAAAAGAACAACAATGGCATAAATCATATAGCATGCTAAATCAAACTCAATTCAAAATAAGTTAAGTAAAGCTTATCAAATGAGACTCAATTGGGATAAAAGTGAAAAAGCCTTCCTTTCCAAAATTTTGAAAAATATCCAAATACCTAATCAAATGAAGATGTGCGTTGGAACCGTAGTAAAATTACTAGAAAGTCAAATTGTATTTTAAAGTAAATGTAGTTCCGTAAACCAGTAAAAGCACAGGCGGGGTATTAGGAATAAATAGTTGTCAAACTGTATAAGAAATCTCAAAGTTTTATACATAGATAAATATATATCTAATCAACAGCAATTTTTATAAAATCTCAATTGGCTGTACTCACTATTTTATAAAATCTCAATTGGCTGTGCTCACTGTCAAATAAGAGAAAAACTGAATCAATAATTTCTCTAATAATGGACTCAGAATCTCAGAGTTAAAAGGCACAGCGCATCATGACAAGTTCAAAGCTATATCAAAGAATACGTGAATCAAGAAGAACTCAAACCGAGGAAGATAGATGCAACAAGGATTCCAAACAAGCATATGCAATTAAGTTCAAACAGGAATGCATATGAATGGAGGAATTAAGTTGAAAAATCAAGCTACTTTTCAAAAGGATTAGTAACCAAGAACTTCAAGTTAGGATACGAAAGAATAGGTCGACTCGAACAGAATTCAAGACACATAACTGAGCAGCCTCGAGAAAAGTTTTCAACGTTCCCAGAACCCACGATTCGCTTAACTCAAGACTCGGATTTCATCTCTGATAACTCATTAGTACTTTCATATACAAAATTCACTAGTATTAAGCCGGCCAAACTTAATACCAAGAATTATGCAATGCAAGACTAACATCGTTAATCAATAGACCGTCATGTGCATAAAACGCTAATTCTCGTCATTCGACAAGACCTAATACATGAAAAACGCTCAGAGTATGCAACTGAAGTATAGTCGGTCTATTCCTCAGGCTCTACAGGAAGGACTGCTCTGATACCATAATGTAACACCCTAACTACCAAAGCTCACGCTTCCGGCTGCGCAACTCTGATAGCTCGGACATTACGACGACACTTATACTATTTAATACTAAAATATGAGCCTGTTTAAAAACTTTAAACCGCAATACCATTCCCAAAATTACTTTCGCCATACAACGTACGTCCATACATACCATACAACTTACAGAAACTCATAAAGAGTACATCCATATATATATATACATACATATATATAAATAATATTACAAACATTATCCAGTACAATTCCTATCACTCTCACAGAATATATCAAGATAAAGGTGAGGGTACAAAAATAATAATCTAAAGCAATACAGAGCATCTCAATAACAAATAATTAAATTCTTCATAACTTCTGTGCCCAAATCCTGAAAGGGGAAAAATGTAGGGGGTGAGAACATCATCCTCGAAAGGGTTCTCAGTAGAGGGTTTTTGGGAATTACTGTAATAGGATACATGAAGATAAACCGTACCAGTGATTAATAACCATCTTATGCCTCTTTTCAAAAACAACAATTTACAATAAAAGTAAAGTCAGAAATCTTTTCTGAAAGAGGAACTGTTCAATTCTCAAAACATCATAGCATTTCAAAAAGGTTTATCTATACTGAACCAAAATAACCCTTCATATCTTATTCCAAACCAGAACCACAAAACCGAAATCAACCATCGGTCCATCTCATTCAACCACGACCCTAGGCCCAAACAATCCAACCACAACCAATCCACCACAATCCAACAGAGTTCCATATGCAAACACAAGTAGGAAGATGCAAACACAAACAAACAGTTATTGCAAGTAGAACAATTAGCAGTTAATCACATAAGCAAACCAAGTACAATATGCATACCCAAACAATGTCACATAGATGCATATGATGCATGCCTATCCCTAGTGGCTGATGATATCATCTGTCAGTTTTAGAGCAAACCCGACAAGTCCTGGTAGCTAATCATTGGACTGTCCCTCTGTCGCGCATCCCCAACTCGAGTTATACTCATCATAAGCTTGATCATAAACATGATCCATATCCATCACCCTCACTGGTGAATATTTCGGGGGCGAGCTCATCCGGGACTTTCACAGTGCCCGGCCACAGTTACGACATAGGGTCAACAGAGTATCAAGTCTCAACCTGGAGCACGTGATGGCTAGCCACTACTACTACCCAGGGAAACTCGTATCTCAGATAGTGGAAGTGCAAATCACAATTATCGAT
>NC_029781.3:14576198-14578566 GCF_000817695.3 Arachis duranensis | reverse complement strand
ATTCATTTCACTTTGAAATCAAGTTTCAACTCTTTTCAGCCTTGGCTTTAGAAATCTCGTTTCTCAAATCATCTCAGGCTCATAAGCCAAATTTACTCAAAGTGAGTTCCCCTTTTAAAACAGAGCCACTCTCAGCATTCTCTTTCCAAACTTCCAAACCATGGCAAGTTAAGGATTTATTTCAAAGCATTCAAAATCACCCATCCAACAATGGATTTATTTCAAAGTATTCAAAATCACCCATCCAACAATGGGATTTTATAACAAAAGTTTCTCGGCAGAGTCCCAAGTCTTTAGGGAAGGTCAACCTATATCATTTCCTTAAAATTCATTGAAACTCTTAAAATCATAGATTCTCGGTTCAAGTAAATAAAACTGAATTTACTATAAAACCGGCCATACAAAATTGCAAATTCCAACCCGGTCCAAAAATTAACTCATTTGAAACGGAACCGGTTCATTTGAATCAAACCATTTTCAGGTTTCTTTTTGGAACCCATTTTTCTTTTCTTTTCTTTCAGGTTTCTTTTTGGAACCCATTTTTTTTAACTCTTCCAAAATGCCTCAAACTTAATTACTCAATCAAAAGTCTAGATTCCTTTGAAATCACTAAAAGCTCCTTTTTATATTGAAATCAATACTAAAGCATCATTCTTTCCTTCAGTGATTCAAACGGTTAAAATAGTTCATTTCTAGATAAGTCGAACTCAAGGCATAAAGTTCACTAAATAAATTAAGCTTGAAAACATCAATATTCTCTTAATAAATCAAATAATACAACTTCTCAAATCCAACCCTTTTCAAATAACTTTTCAAATAAGGCTAGAATTTTGTAGAAATTTCGGCAGCACCTCCCCTAAAACTTGGACTTTTGCCACCCGGTTCGGGTCCCAACTAAACCATTTTTCATTCCTTTTCAACAGCTCAAAACTAGAAATCAATTTAAAGCAAGCTAAATCCAACAATCGCCTTAGTGGCGTATCTCAAGGATACCATTTCAAAATTAACTCAATATCAATCGATATAACTCATTTCCAAAGCTTTAAAGAAACGGTTCAATAACAAATCATTTGTCCAAAACCAAATCAATTAAAATAAACCAGGCTGAATTCAAAAGTGCATTCGACTTTTCACATCATTGAAATAATTGACTCAATTCAAACCAATCCTCAACGGTTTAAACTCAGATTTCAAATCTTTAAAGAATCAACTTCAAAATATTATATTTCACAAAGCCGCACAACAACTCAGCCAAACCAACATCCATAATCATTCAAGTCAATCAAATAATACATAAGGCAGATACAATCACCAAATACACAATATCTCACATCAGTATCCATATGTAATAATTCCAATACACAAAACATAGTTTTTGGAAAGCACCCCTACCTCAAAAACGCAAACTCTATAACCCAAACGTCTCACAGAGTCCTTTTTGCCTCATCCCGAAATCACCGGCAGCTTGAACCACAGCTTTGCTCACTTTTGCAGTAACCACATCAACTCTAATCGCAACACGTAACAAACGAGACCAACTCTCATAACAACGAATGCTACAACACCTCAACGTTTAACAGGACAGCGACTAAAGGGGTTGCCGAAACGTAAACGCTTACCGCAAATAAGAAGTGACTGAACCATGAAGGGGCAGCCCTGGTGGTGATTCCGGCAGCGGCAACTTGCAGCAACTCCTAGCACACAGCCGCATCACAACTCTCATGGTAAAGATGAACTTTAATGGAGAAGGAAACTGAAGACGGGTTAAAGCTTACCAACATAGAAGACTCAGTGGCTGTTTCTGGTGGCAGAGGTGGCGGCAGCGAGGTTTTCCGGCGACCAGAACAATAGCAACAGCATTAACCAAAATAGAGAAGGATCTGAATGAGCGGTAAAGCCTTGGAACAGTCCCGACTAACTCCATTAACGGCGACCAGAACCCTTTCTAACGGCAGCACTCAAGAAGTCCGGCGATGACGACGGCGGCATAGGCAGCGGCAGTGACGCGACGCTCCTGGCGGCGTCCATCTCCCTCGCGCGTCTCTGCTCTGGTGATGGTTGAACGGCGACGACACGGGCTCCACGGCGAGGAGCAGCCGCGGTCACACAAGTCCCGCGAAGACGGCGGCGGATGCAAGGCTACATCGCGGCGGCGACTGCACGAGTTCCTCTTCTCGGTGGTGGCGCTGGCTCACGTTTGTTCTCTCCCTCTGCTGGCCCTCGACGGCGGCGATTCCAGGGAAGACGACGAGCAAGGATGGCAGCAGCTTCTCGCGATGGTTACTCTCCTTTGTTCAGCGGCAGTATCGGCGAGACAGCTTGATGGAAGGCAGAACGGGTGGCGGCGACGGTGACGTAGCAACCGCGG
>NC_029781.3:14567874-14576175 GCF_000817695.3 Arachis duranensis | reverse complement strand
CCAAATTAAATCCAACACTATTTGTACATTGAAAATACTATTTGCTCATTAATTTCACAAATTAGTTTCAATAAAATGCCCAAATCCAAAAATTAGAAATAATATACTTAATTTCTTCATTTTTCAAAATAGCAGTAATAATATTTAAAATATTACTTATCTAATCCAAATCATATAAAATCCTTATTATTTCATAACTATCAACTTTATACTTTAAATATAGAAAATAATCCAATAATTATAAAATTGGATAATAATCATGACTTATCTCAAATCCAATAAATCAAAACTTGCCTTAATTATCTATAATAAAATAATCTCTAAAATTAAGGCTATAAATAATTGTAGGATTTGAGACTTGCTCATAATAAGACTTTTCAAAGATTCTGGGTCTTACATCCTAAGTCAACACTAGTGGGTCACTTAGAGTCAAGGGAAACCAAACTAATTAACAATCCTTACACAATACGGAATGGACATCCACAACTCAATTCCACCCAAACACCCAAATTTTTCAACCAAGAGTGTGAAAAGCTAAACATGCAAGAAGCTAAAAGTCAAAGCAATAAAAGTCAAAGTAAGGAAAATTAAAGTGCAAGAAACCTCTTGGCAAGTAATTGAGAGACAAGGTTACCTATCCTAGCCATTGACCACAAACACATTATGATTATGAAGAGTTAATCCTACTTAGTCAACCCTAACATCGAGGATAAGTCAAATATGCATATTTGATTTCAATCCATAAGTCCTTTGTCAACACTAAGGGTTACATAGAGTCAATGAAAACGAAATCAACTAACTACTCTAATGTATCGAACAAGAATGGACATCAATGACTCAAGGATCACCAAAGTCAACAATTTCAAGCCAAGAGTGAAGAAAAACTAAGTAAAAACTAAGCCATGCATTTCATCAAACACTTGGTGTGCATGAAAATAAAATAATATTAAATTACATTAAAAATAAAATCTATAATACCAAAAGCAGGAAAATGGAAATAACAACTAAAGAAAGCAATAAATGACACGAAAACATAAATTTGCATTAATTAAAATTAAATTCAACAAAAGTATCCATAAACATAAAAGTGACAAAATAAAGAAAATAACAAGAGAAATGAAGAAGAACAAGATAAAAGAACATGGAAACATAAATGAAACTACACTAGAACAAGAATTAAAAGCTGAAATTAAAAGAAAATTAACTAAGAAAACCGTAATTCTAGAGAGATAGGGGAGCTTCTCTCTCTAGAAACTAAGAGAAAAACATAGAAAAGTTAAACCTAATTGCCCCCTTGTTTTCACTTGAATTGGGGTTGAAATTGCTTCAAAAATGAGTTGGACTGGGTTTTGGAGGCCCAGAATTCACCCCCAACGATTTGCATTAATGAGCTCACGCGATTCAGGTCACGCGTACGCGTCGCTTGGCAAAAATCCATCCACGCGTACACGTCATGCGTACGCGTCGCTCGCAAATCTTCCTTGTGCGTACGCACGCGTACTTGTGCGTGCGCACACAGGCTGGAATATCCAAAATCTATTTCTTCATGGTTTCTTCCTTTTTGCATGCTCTTTTTCTTACTTCTTCAATCCATACTTGCCTTAGAAACCTGAAATCCTTTAGCAAATACATCAAGGCACCAAATGTGATTAAAGTCAATAAAAATTGACTAAATTAAGCACAAAAAGCATGTTTTCACTTTCAAGCACATTTTAGGAAGAAATCATGAAACTATGCTATTTCACTAAATAAGTGTAGGAGAAGTTGATAAAATCCACCCAATTAGAACAAATAAATACCATGAAATGTGAATTTATCATATGTTCAAATGAACAATTGCCACTGGAGTCAATATTACCCTCAGGTCTGGTGCGACTAGATTGGACGTGAGGCTCAAAATAGTAAGAACAAAAGTAGATGATTTCCTTTGACAAGTACGCTTCACACATAGACCCGTCTATCCTGGGTTTACTCTTGATCAACCTCTTATAAAACCAATTTGATGTTCAAATGGATACATCTATTGTATAACATCCGAATTTTTGAAAATTAAATAATTAGTTATTTAAAAAAATTATTTTTAACAAAAATAATTAAATAGAATTTTATGATTATTGAAGTTTAATTTAATTATGATTTATTTTATTATTTTAAATTATCTATTAGAAACTATTTTGATGGTTATAATTTAAAATAATTTTTATAAATATTATTATTACTATTATTACTATTATTACTATTGTTATTATTATTATTATTATCATTGTTGTTATTATTATTAATATTAAACTATTATCGTTACTGTTACTATTGTTATTATTATTATTATTAAAGTTTACAAAAAAAAGAAAGAAAATTAGAAAGAATGGCCGAAGCCATTAAATGGAACCAGAAAAAAGGAAAGTTAAACCTGAATTGTTATATATATAATAAGAACACGTGCACTTTAATTACTATATGAATCCCATTTCCTTTTCTTTCCTCCACCAAAACCAAGTGATAAAAGAAAAAGAAAGAAACATGCTTATATGTATATGTATAATCTAAGCATCACACCTAATCATTTCATTTAATAACTAATGATACCTAAGCTTCTTCATATGTAATATTTTCTCCTAAAATCATGATTTAGCAATACCTATCATCCTTGCATGCTTTCTTTTTTGGTAAGGCAGGAGAGAAAGAACCGAGAAAGAGAAAGGAGAAACCGTGAACTTCTTTAAAGCTTTCGAGTTCGATTTTTTATTATTCGTAATTCTAATAAAAAAAATCTAATCCAATAAAAGTATTTGTATCATCTTCTTTTATACGTTGGTATTACTTTTGTTCGGTAAAAGTTGATGGTGACGTAGTTCTTTTTTTTCTTGAGTTCGGCCAATTGAAATTCTAGGAGACACAAACGATTTCTGACATTTTTTTCTTCAACAGCTCGGTCAGAAGGCTTTTTCGGAGCTTCAAGTATTTTGATTTCATTTGGAAGTAGGGTTTGGTAACTTTATAATAATTAAATGTGAATTTAATAAGTGAATGTTGCTTTGGTTGATTATTGTTTGAGTTTGAATGAGTTTATGTTAAATTATTGTTGTTGCTTGTTGTAACACCCTAACTACCAAAACTCACGCTTCCGGCTGCGCAACTCTGATAGATCGGATATTACGACGACACTTATACTATTTAATACTAAAATATGAACCTGTTTAAAACTTTTTACCGCAATATCACTCCCAAGATACTTCATTCGATAACGTACATCCATATATATATACATATACATATAAATAATATTACAAGCATTATCCAATACAATTCCTATCCCTCTTACAGAATATATCAAGATAAAGGCGAGGGTACAATAAATAACAATCTAAAGCAATATAGAACATCATAATAACAATTAAATAAACTCTTTGTGACTTCAGCACCCATATCCTGAAAGGGGAAAATGTAGGGGGGTGAGAACATCATCCTCGAAAGGGTTCTCAGTAGAGAGTTTTTGAGAATTACTGTAATAGGATACGTGAAGATAAATCGTACCAGTGATAAATAACTGACTTATGCCTCTTTTCAAAAATAACGGTTTACAGTAAAAGAGAAAATCTGGAATCTTTTTCTGAAAGGAAACTGTTCATTTAAAACAATATTTTGAAAGCTTTTCAAAATGTTCATCTATGCTAAACCAAAAAAAGTCTTTCATACTATTCCAAATCAAAAACACAAAACTAAAACCAACCATCGATCCATCTCATTTCAACCACGGCCCTAGACCCAAACAATCCAACCAACAACCAATCACCATAATCCAACAGAGTCCCAATTGCAAACACAGATAGGAAGTTCAAGCACAAATAAACAATTACAGCAAGTAGAACAATTAGCAGTTAATCACAAAGGCAAACCAATTACAAGATGCACACCCAAATAATGTCACATAGATGCATATGATGCATGCCTGTTCCTAGCGGCTGATGATATCATCTGTTGGTTATAGAGCCAACTCGACAAGTCCTGGTAGCTAACCATTGGACTGTCCCTCTGTCGTGTCTTCCCAACTCGAGTTATACTCAATATAAACTTGATCATAATCATGATCCATATCCACCACCCTCACTGGTGAATATTTATGGGGGTGAGCTCATCCGGGGCTTTCACAGTGCCCGGCCACCCTGACGATATAGGGTCAAAAGAGCTTTGAGTCTCAACCTGGAGCACGCGGTGGCTAGCCACGGCTTTCTCCCAGGGAAACTCTTATCTCCGGTAGTGGAAGTGCAATATTCACATTTATCAATGATTCAGCATATACATGCATTCAATCTCATCCATGGATCAACATCCATCTCAGCCATCCGGCTCACGGTTCAGTCCAGAACCAGCCAATATTCATATCATACACAGCCATTCCGGGTCACGGTTCAATCTAGAACCAACCAATATTTATAATCATACACAGCCATTCCGGCTCACAACAAAACAGCACTTCCACATTCAACATCATCAATTCATAAAATCGGCATTTAAGTCATAAATCACTTTTTCCCAAATCATTTCACTTTGAAATCAAGTTTCAACTCTTTTCAGCCTTGGTTTTAAAGATCTCATTTCTCAAATCATCTCAGGCTCATAAGCTACTTTTACTCAAGGTAAATTCCCCTTTTAAAACCATGCCACTCTCGGCATCCCCTTTCCAAAACTTCCATAACCATGGAAAGTTAAAGATTCATTTTGAAACATTCAAAATCATCCATCCAACAATGGGATTTTATAACAAAGTTTCTCGGCAGAGTCCCAAGTCTTTAGGCGAGAATAACATAACTCATTTTACCAACTTCATTTAAAAATCATTAAAACATTGGCTTTCCGATTTGAGTAATAAAATAGGATCTAAGCCAAACCGAGTCATGAAATGAATCACTCCTTTCAAAGTCATTTCCTTTACTTAACAAAACCAGCTTCAACTCCACGATTAAATCTGAAGCGTTTCCAACTAACAAGAGAATCATTTTTATTGTGTTTAACTAGAGTTCAAAAGATACTCTGAAGCTTATTTAAAACGTCAGAATAATAAGGTTCATCAATCAAAATCCAAATCCTTTTCAAAACCACGAAAACTTTTTCAAGGGACAATCTTTATGTTTAATAGAGAAAACATAAACCCGTTTTACCTTTTTAAAACAGCCTCAAAGTAAAATTCTCTTTCGAATGAATCGTACTAAAAAACATACCATTCTTCTTGGAAAATAAGGAGGAATCATGATTATCTTTTCAATAATTCTTTCAAAGCGTAGCTTTATCGCTTTCATAATTGTTCTAAGTAAAGATAATAAAGAAGCCCAAAATTCACAATCCTCCAAGTAATTAAGAAAGGCATTAAACTCAAAATTTCCCAAATAACATTTTTAATAAAGACTCGGATTTTATAGAAATTTTGGCAGCATCTTCCCTAAAACTTGGACTTTGCCACCCGATTCGGGTCCCAACTAAATCGTTTATCATTCCTTTTCAACAGCTCAAACCCAGAAATCAATTCAAAAGTAAGTCAAATTCAACAGTCACCTCAGTGGCACATCTCAAGGAAACCATTTCAAAATCAACTCAATATTAACCGATTTAACTCATTTCCAATGCTTAAAAGAATCGGATTCGTAATAAATCGTTTGTCTAAAACCAAGTCAATTAAAGTAAACCAGACTGAATTCAAAGTGCATTCGACTTTTCAAATCATCAAAACAATTAACTCAAATCAAATCAATCCTCAGCGGATTAAACTCAGATTTTAAATCTTTAAAGAATCAACTTCGAAAACATTACATTTCACAAAGCCGCACAACAATTCAGCCAAACCAACATCCATAATCATTCGAGTCAATCAAATAATACATAAGGAAAATACAATCACCAAATACTCAACATCTCACATCAGTATCCATATGTAATAATTCCAATACATAAAACATAGTTTTTGGAAAGCGCCCCTACCTCAAAACGCAAAACCATAGCCCAAACGCGTCACAGAATCCTTTTCGCCTCGACCCGAGATCAACGATCAAAATCCCAGCAGCCAAAACCTCGGTTCCAAGCCACTTTCGCAACAGTCTCAACAACTTTAATCGCAAGATACAACAACCGAAACTCAATCGTATAGCAATTAACGCCACAACCTCAGCGTATGATAACAGAACAGTAACTAAAGACAATTTCCGATCGCGCCAACTGAAATCAACACGCATTGACTACGATATTCTCGGAATTCAAAATGGACAGAAACCTCATATAAAATCCTTACCGGCAAACTTTTTCGGTGACGGCAGCAAGGTCTCGAGTGGCAAAAGTTGAGTCTGGAGCTCTGGCAGTGCTTCCAGAGGTCACAGAACCTCTCCCGGCAGCCAGAATCACGGAAATGCAGCTCCCTTCTCCGGCAGCAACACCTGCGGCAGCCTGAATCCCTTTTGCCGGCGACGGTTTGGGCTTACCTTCATCAGCAGCAGTGAGCTCAGATGGTGACCGCGGCGTCAGGCGGCGGCGTCTTCTCCCCACCCGCGGCAACCCTCGGTGGCGACGCACAGAACTCCTCTAGCGGCAACGAGGGTGGAGCTTCTCCTCAGATCGTGGCTCATAGCTCACATTTTCCCTCTCAACGGCGTTCTTCCGCTCGCGCCTCCAACGGTGCCGGCAAAGGCAGCTTCTGTGGCAACGGCAAGGAAGCTCGTGACGGTGACAGGCAGCGTCAGACCCCAGCACTGGCGGCGGCACGGCATGAACCCTCCTCGCGAAGCCCTTCTCGTCAGTCTCTTCCCCTCTAATTGCAGCTCCGTTCTCGATCTCTCTCCCCTCGGTGTGCAACGGTGACGGCACAGCATGGAGCACAATGGCCCAGCGCGACGGCGGTGGTGAAGCCCGACGCGTCGGTGCGATTCTCCTCTCCTTCTCCCTTATTCCGCGGCCCCTTCCCCTTACCCCCAATCATCTTTCTTTTTCGTTCTTTCAGAGAGAAAGGAAGCTTTGTGTGTGTGTTGTTGCTTTGGGGGGAAGGGTTTCGGCTGCTGAGGGCTAAGGAAGCAATGGGTTACCGGGTCATGGGTTAGGGTTATAGGGTTAGGGTTTCATTTTCAAAAATTAAGGTTAGGGGCATTTTTGTAATTTCACCCAAAAATAGGTATAATGTAGTAATTAAAAATAAATTCTAGTCCAACAATGATAGTGCATAAAATACTATTTGCTCATCAATTTCACACTTTATTTTCAATAAAATGTCCAAATTCAAAATTTAGAAATAATATAATTAATTTCTCTATTTTCCAAAGTAGCAATATCAATATATTAAAATATTGATTATTTAGTCCATATCATATAAAATCCTTATTATTCTATAGCTATCAACTTTATAATTTAAATATAGAAAATAATCTAATAATTGTAAAATTGGATAATAATCATAACTCATCTCAAATTCAATAAATCAAAACTTGTCTTAATTATCTTTAATAAAACAATTTCTGAAATTAAGGTTATAAATAACTATATGATTTGAGACTTGATTATAATAAGGCTTTTCAAAAGTTCTGGGTCTTACATTCTACCCACCTTATAAAAATTTTCGCTCTCAAAAATTGATACAAAACGAACGAAATTTCATAACAATTCACCCTTGAACACATTTAAGGAAGAAGCAAAAATATCTCAACACATAAACATATATACGGTTTTCAAATACTTGGATGGTCGTATGCATAAAGATACAAAGGTAGGAGTATGGTTGCAAAGCGAACATTATAAGGTAGGCTCAATGCAAAAGGTGGCATGGGTCAATCATGTGATAGTAAGGCAAGGCATTGAAGGTTATAAAACAGGATGAGGTTACAACGACGTGCTCAACATCCGCACACTACTCTCATCTCAACCTCAAAGCTTCAACCTTCCAACTCCATCAAGCACTTTACAATCCCCATATCCGATCATAAGCCTAACGATCGCAAACCCGTTCGTAAGGAACAAATCACCCACAACTCATAACGTCGTACACCTACCGCTTCAACTTTTATATACACTTATCATGTCTTAAAGAACCAATGCATCACGTTACTACATTTATAGATTGCACGTGACCTCAAAATAATTCTCAAGTCTACTCAGAAGGATACCAGATTCAGAAAGGAAAGACATATGTCAAGAATAATACTCATAGATTTGCGAGAATGTATCCAATCCAGGTAAACAAAGACACTCAACCAATGAAGTTTGCTAGAAATAAATCGATTGACAACTTCAAAGATAACCCTTGAATCAAAGAAATCCAACAGGACCAAT
>NC_029781.3:14551420-14563034 GCF_000817695.3 Arachis duranensis | reverse complement strand
AGGGTCTCGAGTGGCAGAAGCTGAGTTCGGAACTCCAGCGGTGCTTCCAGAGGTCACAGAACCTCTCCCGGCGGCCGGAATCACGGAGATACAGCTCCCTTCTCCGTCAGCAACACCTGTGGTAGCCTGAATCCCTTTTGCCGGCGACGGTTTGGGCTTACCATCATCAGTAGCAGCGAGCTCAGATGGTGACCGCGGCATCAGGCGGCGGCGTCTTCTCCCCACCCACGGCAACCCTCGGTGGTGACGGACAGAACTCCTCCAGCGGCAACGAGGGTGGAGCTTCTCCTCAGCCCGTGGCTCACAGCTCACATTTTCCCTCTCATCGGCGTTCTTCCGCTCGCGCCTCCATCGGTGCCGGCGAAGGCAGCTTCTGTGGCAACAGCAAGGAAGCTCGCGACGGTGACAGGCGACGTCAGACCCCAGCGCTGGCGGCGGCACGGCGTGAACCCTCCTCGCGAGGCCCTTCCCGTCAGTCTCTTCCCCTCTAATTGTAGCTCTGTTCTCGATCTCTCTCCCCTCGGTATGCAGCGGCGACGGCACAACGTGGAGCACAACGGCCCAGCGCAACGGTGGTGGTGAAGCCTGACACACCGGTGCGATTCTCCTCTCCTTCTCCCTTATTCCACGGCCCCTTCCCCTTACCCCCAATCTTCTTTCTTTTTCGTTCTTTCAGAGAGAAAGGAAGCTTTGTGTGTGTGTTGTTGCTTTGGGGGGAAGGGTTTCGGCTGCTAAGGGCTAAGGAAGCAATGGGTTACCGGGTCATGGGTTAGGGTTATAGGGTTAGGGTTTCATTTTCAAAAATTAGGGTTAGGGACATTTTTGTAATTTCACCCAAAAATAGGTATAATGTAGTAATTAGAAATAAATTCTAATCCAACAATGATAGTGCATAAAATACTATTTGCTCATCAATTTCACACTTTATTTTCAATAAAATGTCCAAATTCAAAATTTAGAAATAATATAATTAATTTCTCTATTTTCCAAAGTAACAATATCAATATATTAAAATATTGATTATTTAGTCCATATCATATAAAATCCTTATTATTCTATAGCTATCAACTTTATAATTTAAATATAGAAAATAATCTAATAATTGTAAAATTGGATAATAATCATAACTCATCTCAAATTCAATAAATCAAAACGTGTCTTAATTATCTTTAATAAAATAATTTCTAAAATTAAGGCTATAAATAACTATATGATTTGAGACTTGATCATAATAAGATTTTTCAGAAGTTCTGGGTCTTACACTTGTGATTTGTTGGTTTGGCTATGAGGAACAGCTCAGCTGTGGTTGTTTTAATGGTTTTGAGAATTGTTGTTAAGCTTGAATGTTGAGAAATTGATGAGATTTGGTGGTTGAAAAATTAAATTAAAAGATGTGAAAAATTGGTAACCGAAAAACTCAAAAACGGATTAAGATTTAAATGTATATTTTAAAAAGAAAAAGGCGACTAAGAATTTCGGTTTTGATATAAGAAAAATATTAGTAATTAAATTGTATTTTTAAAGGAGTGAAAATGGGTATTTTGTAAAAGACCAGGATTATTTTTATAAATATGAAAATTAGTGAGGGTTCAAATATAATTTTATAAAATATGGAGGTTGAAAATAGAATATAAAAAAATTCGTGATTTAGAAAGTAATTAATAAAAGTTTAAAAATAAGATTTTATAAACTAAGTTTTAAAAGAAGATTATAAATATTATTTTAAATACTTCTTTAAAATTACTCATTTATATTAAAATAAATCATTATTAAAATTAGTATTTATTAAAGATGTTATTTTATAAGAATATTATAATTTGTAATATTAATGAGAAAGCAAGCAAGCAGAGTAATTTTAAAAGCTTTAGAGAATACAAACTTAATTAAAGAACTTTATAATTCTTTTTCATAAGACACTTAAGGAGAGGTGAGGGAATAATGTGAAGATAATTTATATTATGGAATGATAGAAAAGAAAAGAAGAAGAAAGAAAAGAAGAGGAAAGAAAAATATTAAAGAAACCTCTACCACAGGAGAGCAGAGAGCAAAGATTAAAAGAAACGAAAGAAAGAACGAAAAGAAAAAGAGATAAGAACAGATATTGTTTACCTGCTAAAAGCGAGCAGAGATATGGTAGTGAGTCCATTGAGATTTGCTTCCAGAGATACATCGGCCAATCCAGGGGATGGTCGCACCTGTACGACAGAGGTTGCTTACAGAGGTTATCGATGCATACATTGGCCAGAGAGAGCCTCACTTGTAAGACAGAAGTTTTTTACAGAGGTTATGTTTGCATACATCGGTTCAAGAGAGTCGCACCTGTAAGACAGAGGTTGCTTACAGAGGTTATGACACTAGAAACCAAACTCAGACAAAGGTTGCTAAGTTACATCGGGAGCGAGTCGAAACCGACAAATGAGCTCATTACCTACACTAGGGATAGACATGCATCATAATTGTTTGCACATATTTATTTGTGAGTGTGTTTTCTATGATTGTGTGTGCTTGTGATTGGGTATTGTGTTTTGTAATTGTTGAATTGGCTCGTACTTTGTTGACTGTTGTTGCTGATCAAGTATATATAAAATGGATATAACTATACACTCCGACTATACTAAGAACTCCCCAGTTCTTACCCCCTATCTCCACCCCTTTTAGCTACAGGTGGGAAGGTTTAGTGCGGAGCTACATGAACATAGAAGATTGAGTTTATGAGTTAAGTTCTTAGATTTTATTTTCCCATCGTCTTGTTAGTTAGAGTTTTATTCAGAGGGGTAAGTTTTGTAAATGTTTTTGTATGTAATACTACAATGTGTTATTAATATGAAGTATGTGAATATGTGTTGTTTGTTCTTGTCGGAAAAGTTATAAGTTTTAGTAAGACCATCGATAAGTTTACGCGTAAAGGCTCAATATTAAATAGATAATAAAAGGAATTAGGTCAGTAACGCTTTATTTTTGGTACGATCATGAGGTGCTAAAAGTTAGGGTGTTATACATTGATACAACATCGGGCCACACACACGTGCTTCGTATGCCATGTGAATAGGTAGTTGTTCCATGACATTTAAGAAGTCAGGAGAAAAGATTCTCTCTAGCTTGCATATGATGACTAGGATGTTGCGTTCCATTACACGAAAAATTTTCACAGATAAAGAGGGAGAACACAAATCTCTGAAAAAATAACTCAATGCTGTTAACGGCTTTCAAATTTGATCAAGTAACACTGTCAAGGCAACTGGGAGGAGGGATTCGTTCTATGAAAACATGACAATCAATTACCAACTTTAATCGTGTATTTCATAAATTCAACGAATTATACACAACATAAACAATCAACATGCAAAATATATTTACTTTGTTAATCCTAGCCATTCTAATCACCTTATATCCCTACAAACAAGTACAAATAAAACACAAACAAACTCCACAGCAAACAAATCGAAAAGATCTCTACGCTTCCGCACAGAATAATTTTAATTGCCTCTCCAACACTACTATGAACATTCATAATTGGTAAAAAAATTCTTTAATATTCAAATTTGTTTCCACTTGCATTAAATCATTTACCATTTTTAATTATATTTATAAAGTTTAATAATAATTAAAACATAATAATTTTTAATAAAGAGCAACCTCATTGGACACATTATCTACAGGATTCATAAAAAATATCAATAATACGAATAATTTCCATTGAGACAGCAAGCTCCAAAGGTCGTCAAAAACTTGCAACAAATTACAATTAAGTTAGGCACCATACTAATAGAGTTAACAACCAAGGACACTCAAAACAATTGGAAAAACGACACAGAATTAAAAAAAAAACTAAACCGATTAAATTGAAGAAAAATTCACCACAAACACAATGGCGATGCCAGAATCTTGAATGAAGTTTTGACAATGGAGAAATGCTAGAGAGAAGTTTTAGTGAAGGAGAGGGGGATTTTTGAGAGAGAGAGAGATTTATTGAAACGAGGAAGGAGGATGAAGGCGCATCATTTTAAGTTTGGGTTTCATGCAAGTCGTCGGTTATATGATTTACCAACGTCACAAAACACGAAGTTTCGAATGGCAAATTTATCAATAGCCAATCCATTGGTAATTTATAACATTATACTAAAAAATTTAAAAAATAAATTAATTTCCATTACCGACTGAAAATGATGTTAGATTAATTTATTCATAAAATAAATTAAATAATTTATATTTATATTAACGACAGCCCAGATGTTGGAAATTAATTATTTATTATAACAAAATAACGATGACATGGAAGTCAGTATTAACGAGTAGAGTCGGTAATATAGACGCGCATCATTTGGCGCCAAGTTGGTGCATAACTTTTCTGATAGCCACCAATGGTGTAGCCATCAGTAAATTTAATGCCCAAAAAATGTCGTCAATGAATAAATTGTAACGACGGCCTTACCAAATTACCGACAGCCTGACCATCGGTAAATCGGCCACATGAGTGCGTGTCGAGCTGTCAGAACGGCCATCAGTAACATGACACACACCACTGTAGTAGTGTTAGATGTCTCAACATCTCACTCATCATCCAAAGTTAAAGCTACTTAAGAAAGTTCTATCTTTCGCTTTTTCAAATTCACCCTACGAAATCAATGTATTTTAATTGAAATTACACTAATATATAGCAAAAATTATCTTTATGAAAAAAAAGAGCAACTAGCATCACACATAATAGCGCTTTCAAATTTTTCATCAATCCAATTTTTATCCTTTTTGGTGTGGCATTTAGTATAAATGACTTCTAGAAAAGATTTTATTCGCGTAATTTTCTCTTACAATATTCTAGATTTAAATATTTAATCCAAAAAAAAGGATACCATTCTACATACAGGTTCACACATAGATATGAAACCACCACTATACATGAACTACCAGTATTTGAAGCTCGATTAACAATAGTTGTTGATGACCAATTCTTTAAATGCAAATTTGTAATCTAATAATGCAATAATTGATGCTAATAAACTGGTGCATAAATATATTTGGATACATAGTTAGAGTCTTTTAAATACCAATATTTTTGTAAAAGAAAATATACATATACAAAAAATTATTCACTATATATAATATCAAAATATGCAACAAAACGATAATAGGTACTTATTTTATATTCACTAAATCCCAGCAAGTCTCACATTTAAATTGTGGCATGTCCCCATATAGGGTAAGAATGAGAATATTTGCTTTTAGTAACAGTTGTTACAAAATGAACAGTAGTACATAAATTAAAGGGCAATTCACCAAAATAAAATATTTGAGTTTCAATATTACCGAAATACAACTTTTGAAGTTTTGAGAAGAAAATACAAATTTTCAAAAGTTTATGTAAACCGTGGGAGGGGTACCACGGATTCTGAATGCATGTAAACCGTGGTAGGGGTTCCACGATTTTTGTTGGAGTGTGCAATGAGCATAAATTGTGGAAGGGGTCCAGCAGTTTATGCTCTACTATAAATACGCGGAAGGGGTGCAGCGGATTATTCATTTCGAAATGCTTCCAAGTTCTAGAGAGGGAAAGTGGCGTTTCTAGAGAGAGGAGGAGGAGGAAAAGTGGAGTGATTCGGATTTGTCTTGGGCCACGATCATGGCAGACGAACGCAATCTTTACCGTCTGAACGGTGTTGTGCACGTAGTCGGCAGCATCAACAAAGAGGTAAGCCTGCTATCTTTTATTCATTGTATTTCATATAACAGAGAAATGTAGTATAGGGTTAGGGTTATTTAGGATTAGGATTAGGTTTATTTAGGATTAGGATTTGTTAATTAGGATTAGGATTTTGAAATTAGGAGATAGGTCCAAATATTTAAGTAGAGTGATCTTCCTCTCGTATTTAAGACAGGGTTCAAACTCAAATTTGTTGTTTCCTAAGCGTTCATGTTTGAAAACAAAGTTTTGAAATTTGAACTTTTAAACATGTAGACTTAAAGAGTAGATTTTGTAATTTGAACCTAATGGTTATATTTGCTTCTTAAATTTAAAAAATTATAAGTGTTTTTTAGCTTTCTTGAATGTAAGATTTAGATTATATCATGTTATGTTTAGTATTTGCTTATGTTGAATTAAAGATTTGTGTCTTATATTATGGCCTTAGTAATTTGAACCTAGAACGGTTGTGAGTGATGCAATCTCACTTGGTTTTGGTTATTCATCTCACCTGTTACAGCCTAGTAGGTGCATCACTAGTGTCCGGAGACAATAGAACATGCCTGGAGAGGGCAGGTCTGTACCACTTGATGAGGCTCAACACGAGGTGGTTCTGATTGGATGAACCCCTCGTCACTGCATTCATTGATAGGTGGCGTCCTGAGACGCACACCTTTCACATGCCATTCGGGAAGTGCACCATCACGCTGCAGGATGTCGCATACCATCTAGGGTTGCCCATGGATGGTTTACCCGTATCCGGGTGCCTGACAGATTTTGGGAAGCTGATGGAGGATCACTGACCTGCTTGGGAGTGGTTTTAGGAACTCTTTGGCTTCCCCCACCGAATAAAGTGAAGTAATTTACGGTTTACTTCACCTGGTTCCATGAGAGATTCAGGGTGCTGCCGTAGGATGCCACTGAGGATACTGTACGGATATATGCACGAGCATATATTATGATGCTGCTATCCACTAAGTTGTTCGGTGATAGGAATGGAAATCGGGTTCATATTCGGTGGTTGCCCTTTGTGGCGAGACTTGATGAGATGGGCAGTTATAGTTGGGCTTCGACAGCATTAGCCTGGCTATATCGATGTATATATCGGGTTGCGAATAGAAATATGATGAACTTGGCCGGCCCGCTCTAGTTACTGCAGTCGTGGATCTTCTGGCAGTTCCCTAGTCTCAGACCTTGTGGATTCGATGATTTTTCTTTTTCATTGGCTTCCAGGTATCGATATTTGGGCAGTTACCATTTCATTTTTTGTTTTTAAGGTTCAAGTAATTAACTTATCTGTTATCATTTTATATGTTTATTTAACACTATCTTCGTGTAGGTGGGCCACATATTTACCGACATCCGACCGCAAGGAAGAGAGAGTCATCCAGTGTCGGCTTCTGTTGGACCGCTTAGGTGATCGAGATGTAAGTTTTGTGTTTATTCTTTCCAATTTTAGCTCCTTTTTTCCTACTTGACAAGTATTTAACAGACTAACTAATCATGCTGTAAATATTTGTAGATTGTCTGGGAGCCTTATGCTGCGCTGGATGTGCTGGCCGTTGTTTATCCAGAGATTCTAGCCGAGGAGCATAGTCGGTTATGTCGCGCATGTACTAGTGGCTTGGAATGCTTAAATGCTTCAATGCATGAAGGGAATATCCAGGAAAGACAATGAAAGTACCTCGTAGACTCATCAACCTGATCACCAACATGCACCGAAGAAGTCCTTTAACACTGCCATGGTTCCGTCCATTGTGGCTTGTACCCCTAGGATCCAACATGGCAACTCGGCACA
Source organism: Arachis duranensis (assembly GCF_000817695.3). Classification (NCBI taxonomy): domain Eukaryota; kingdom Viridiplantae; phylum Streptophyta; class Magnoliopsida; order Fabales; family Fabaceae; genus Arachis; species Arachis duranensis. Next base: position 14,555,559 of record NC_029781.3, on the reverse strand, counting down.
TGACTCTTCCCAATCTCCATATATCTGTACAATTGCCTTCTGTTTCCACACCTTCCTATAACTAGGTCTGAATTCATACGTTGCCTACGTAGCTTCTTACAACACCTTTATCGTAACCGCTGCATCCGCCCTAACCAACGGAAATATCCTGGCATAAATGACATGGTGATCGAGTTGTCGATTATCGCTCGAAATCGAAGTCGCCAAGCAAGTGTGAGGTACGTTGTACCTTCTAACCTCCCAAATACCCTTACGTTTCCGAAGTGTGATGTGAATCAACCACGTGCAGCCATTCCCAAACTTCTTGCATCTCCCATGAAACTTCAGATGATCTGACTCCATCACCCGATACTGAACTTCAAGACGGATGCTATAATCCTTAACACTCAACACAGCTTCCTCCTTAGTCTGGAAAGATTGGCCAATCTGAAAGTCTCCAGAACTCGATGGCTTCCAAGTTCAAGGTAGAGAAATATGGTGGTTGTTGGCCTGAACCAGAACTCGATGGCTCCGGACGTGCTGGTGGCGTCCTGAGAGTATCCTCCTCACTGTCTCCCAATATGTGATCTGGCTCATCATCCGGATCATCCTCTCATATCGCATTCTCAATATGATCAGGCTTAGCCTCACCAAATAGTCCAGGAATCAAAGCAGGTGACCTAGCTGCCGCTCGTGAAACAGATGGAGGCTCAGCCAACAGACCACCAGTTGCAACGACATGCATCAAAGTTGATGCACCCCGACCGTCATCAACTAAGAATTCGGTGCCAATGCACCAGAACTATCAAAACCATCTTCAAACTTGATATATAGCTCGTGTATTCTCACATCCGGAAAACTGCGCCGACAATGAAACAAAACCTACATGTCTTTGTCCGACCCTATCACAAATGTTTCATACTGCACCCCAGTTGAAACAACTGCAATCAGAATCTTGTAAAACAGCTTCTTCACCCACTTGGACCCACACAATCTTACCTTTTGCAAAATGCTCGTCTTTAGTTCTGACAAAGTATTTGTGGAACGCACAAAAATGCTGACCGGTTCTTTGTCAGTGAACTTAACTCCATGCCTTTTGCTTTGTTTTATTTTTCCAAAGCAGTGGACTAGGACCAAAAAACTCTCCTCACTCATTTTTGAAGAAGTGAAAATGACTCTCTACATCACACTACTTCCCCTGGGTGGGTATTAATAGGTGAAATAGGTCCAGGCATAAATCGCTAAACCCTTACCGCGGTTTATGCCTATTTGCACACTCCAATAGAAATCGTGGAACCCCTACCACGGTTTCTATGCAAATGCACTTTCACGTAAACGTGGAACCCCACCCACGGTTTACATGCATTCAGAATCCGTGGTACCTCTCCCACGGTTTGTATAGACTTCTGAAAATTTACATTTTCGTATCAAAACTTTAAAAGTTATATTTTAGTAATATTAAAACTCAAATATTTTATTTTGGTAAATTGTCCTAAATTAAATCTATAGATAAGTCAAATAATGAGTAATTATACATGCATTCACAATGAAAGCAATATAAATAAGATATTAAAACTATAGTGATTGTTGTACTTACTCATTTAAAAAAAATACTATTTTCAAAACCCCTTTATGAGTAATAGGTTCACCTTTTTGAATAAGAGTTCCATCTTCTTGAGAATTTGCTTCTGTTGACTGAGCATGATATAAAATTAACGCCTTTATATAAATATAAGGGCAGTGCTACGGTGCGGATGCTTATTTTTTCAGCATGTGTTTAAAAGACGTGGCTGTTGACAAACAGCAACGTGTATAAAAATTGTTCCATTGAATGAGACAGTTGCTGCATTAGGTTCAGCTGCTGCCGGACTTGTCGGCTGTTTGGTTTTTAATTATGTGAAATTAGTGATCATGATTAAGTTCTTGGGCCTTTTTGTTGTTGACTCGCCAGTTTTGGTAAAGGAATGGATTTGGGTTGTTAATGGACCTTATGAGTCCATGGAATAACATAAAGAAAAGAGTAGGGTTTAGTGGATTCTAATATTTATTTTATAGAATTAATAGTTAAATTCGTCTTTAAAAGATCACCCATTCTTCAAATTAGTCCTCAAAAGATTTTTTTAGTCATATTAGTCTTTAAAAGATAAAACGTAAGTCAAATTGGTCTTTTCGTTAGTTAGATAATGACGTGTTACGTTAAGTGCCATGGGCATGATGACGTATCAGGTTAAGTGTCATGTGGCATAATGACATGATAGGTTAATGCCACGTGTCACAAGATGATTGGTTGACGTGTCAGTTCAATGATACCTAGCATGCCACATGTCACTTGACATGTAAAAAAATTATTTATAATTAAAGTAGTTCCTGAAAGTCCAGACGTAAGTTATTTTTATTCCTAAAATTTTTAAAATTAATCAAATTAGTCCTTATATAATTTTTTTTATTTTTTTCATAATATTAAATTTAAAATATTTTTTCATAGTAATAATTTTAATATATTATTTTTTAGACCTTAATAAACAAATTTTTTTACATAAAATAATAAAAATAATTAAATTATTATAAAATTATTTTGTTATTTATATTTACAATTTTATATTTTAAATTGTAATTTTTTATAATAAATTTTTTTATTTAAATAAATTTATTAAATTATTGTTAATTATATATTTAAAAATTTAATATTTTAAAATTTCACTAAATAAATGAATTCTTAGGAGGAGGGGCATGGAAGCTCTTACCAGTTTACATGCATCATCAGTCATCAGGTCATTATGGCTGCCTATAATCCTATGCAAATTAATACTCATTGACAAAAGCACTATATTTATGCCATTCAGACAAAACTAAGGTCCAAATAAACTACTATAATACAACTACTTAATACGAGAACAGAGAAAACTGAATGAATTTGTATTCCCTGTCCAAACTACATGTATATACGATAATTGTTTTGAAGTTGTTATTTAGAATAGTCTAATTATCAATAGCGTTGACAAAATAGTGCATGGTATGAGTTTGCCTCCCTGCCTCTTCATTTTTGTGTTACACCAAAAATTTCTTCTTATATTATAATTTTTTCCCACTTTTTAATAGTAATCTTGTTTTTATTATCTAAAATTAGTTGTTGGCTAATATAAAAAATAATATTAAAATTAGTACTATAAAAAATACTTCAAATTTAATATTATAAACAAAAATAAAAAATTTATTAAGGACTAATTTGATTAATTTTTAAAATTTTAGGGATGAAAATGACTTACGTCTAAACTTTCATGGACTATTTTGATTATAAATAACTTTTTTACATGTCAAGTGACACGTGGCGTACTAGGTGTCACTGACCTAAACACGTCAACCAATCATCTGTGACTTGTGGTATTAACCTACCACGTCATCATGCCACATGGCATTTAACGTGACACGTCATCATCTAACTAACGGAATGACCAATTTGACTAACGTTTTATCTTTTGAGGACTAATTTCAAGAATGGGTGATCTTTCAGGACGAATTTGACTATTAACTCTTATTTTATACTGAGATTTTGGTGGCTAATTTTAGTGTAGATGTAGCTAGTTGATGATGATGATGATATACCAAAAAAATAATAATAACTAGTCTGCTTAAGTAAGTATCGAGAGTTCAAACCTCACTTTGTGCATACAGCAACTCATTGTCCAACAACAGACTGTTAAATAAAACTTAGATCCTCAACAGATTAATTTTAGTCGGTTGGATTGAGAAATAATAATAATAATAATAATAATAATAATAATAATAATAATAATAATAATAACTTAGCAGACAAGTTAAAACCACTTTAAAAATTAAAAATAAAATTTTAATCTTACAGAAATCAATTATGCCTATTTAATATAAATTAAAAATAAAAAAATATAAATTAAAAAGTATTATTTATCGTAATCATTAATTTAATTAATTATACGATAAATATATTTGGCCATATTCAATGAAAAATTGGATTTTATGTTTTTATCTATGAGCTATAGTTTAAATAGTATAATTTTTCCATATTCATTTAAAAGTTGTAAGTTCAAATTTCACTTTATACTTTGAATAAAAAAAAAGTTTGGATTTTGACTTATTTTATTTTATTCAATTTTTTTCAAGTGGTTTTAACTTGTAATTTGCTG
>NC_029781.3:14531555-14551338 GCF_000817695.3 Arachis duranensis | reverse complement strand
GGCCAAATAAGACTTTCACTAAACCCAACTCTTTTTTTTATGTTATTTTATGGACTCATAAAATCCATTAACAACTCAAACCCATTTTCTTATTATAATTGGTAACTCAACAATAAAAAAGTCCAAAAACTTAATCATAACTACTAATTTTACATAATTAAAACCAAAACAGTCGACAACCTGCAGTAGCTATCTTATTTAATAGAATAATTTTTACACACGTTACTGTTTGTTAGTAGCCATATCTTTTCACTACATGCTGAAAAAAATAAGTATCCGCATCGTAGCACTGCCGTAAATATAAAACCTTCAACAGGAGCTTCTAAATCTTAGCTATAGGAAAATTATGAAGTTTAAAGAACATAATTAATTATAAGATACAATACACATGTCTCGTTAATAACAGCTTTAATGTGGGGGGTCAAGCTGATTCATTTTCACTATTAAGCATAGCGAGAATGTGGAAAAAATTTTTTCATTTTCACTGATAGTTAGTGGGTGCGAAAATGAAAAAATAAATATATTTTGTTTTTGTTGGTTGTGACTGCTTGTACTTTTTAAAATTAGAAAATATAAATAAATAATTTTTAATCAGTTAATTTTAAATAATTATTAATTTTATATTTTTTAAAAAATAAAATTTAAATAATTACTAATTATATAAAATATAATTTAAAAATATTTATTAATTTGTTATTGGCTTAATTCCTATTAATTACCTAATAGTATTATTTAAAATCGATTTTTACATTAATTGACTGCAAAAATGACACTAAATACACAAATCAATAAATTTTTATATCTTAAATTAAATTAATAAATAAAAAATATTTCATTTAAATAGAAAAAACCCTCGGACCCGTGTCATGCACAAAAAATAAGAATTTAATTATTTCACAATGGCCTTTTACCTTAAACCTTAATCATATAGATTATATAATTGATATAAAAAATAAGCTTAGGTGTAACATTTAACAAAAATATAATATACATAGATATGAAGTTCATTGCATTAATATCATAAGTTATTTACATAATCTCTTTAGAACAAAGGGAACTACTATATCTGTATAAGTTTGTCTGTTTGTGAGTTGTGAGAGTAATCCTACTTTTACCCAAAAAGGATATAGATCAGAATTTACTCCATTTTCTTATCACCTTTGAATGGCCCTCTCGGGATGAACTGTGAATATCAAAGTTCGCATCTTATACTCAATTTCGATTTTATTAGTCCAATATATAAAACTTCAAAGTGTCTATTTTAGTGCATATTATTAATTTGTTTCGCTAAGTGTTGATGTCATATTTTATTTTGATTCTTAAAATTTAAAATATTTTCTTTGAATCTAAAAAAATTTCATTTAGTTTAAACGTAATTTTACTGTGAAATTAAAGTTAAATAATTAAAAAAATTCAATTTTTAAATCTGAAAAACTCATAATCAACGTCTTCGATTGTCGAAGAGAATTCCCAGGGTAGAAGTGACAATGGCCTTGTCTTTGTTGTCACCGGTGACAATGTTCTCCATGTATTTGAACCAAGGCTAACAGCTAGCGAAGATGCATCCGCTACTAATTTTGTATCTCTCGAACTTGTACATTTTCTCTAAATTATCGACTTTATTTTTACACTGCTACTATATAGGACATTCTGCTAATTATTTAATTTAAATGGTAGAATTACATTAAAGTTAAATAAAATTTTTTTAGATTCATATAAGACACTTTAAATTTTAGAGACTAAAATATAATTAATTTAATATTTTACCCTAAATTATATTAGTAACAAACAAAAAATTATTTTGGACAGAAGAATTAATAAGTTTTAATTTTGTAATAATGATGAATATTGTGAAATCTCACATCAATTGAAGAGATAAACAAAATATGCCTTATAAAAATGTAAAAATTTCTTTTTTATTTGTGAATATATTTTGACGAATAAGTCTAAAAAATTTTGTTATCATCTCTACTATTAAAAATAAGAGTTATGCTACACATACAAGTCTTTTTGATTTACAAGTCTTATAAGTTGGGCTAAATCTAACAAAAATTACATTCATCCACTGGAGTATGATAACACGCCCGTCACTCAACTATTTTCAAAGCGCGCTCTCACTCACCAATATGGAAAACACTTCTTCACTTTTCTCCTTCTCTTCCTCCTCTTCCTTAATTATAAGAAAATGAAATAAGATAAGAAAAAAGAAGCAGTAGAAGATGAAGAGGCAGTAGAAGATGAAAAGGAGGAAGATGAAGAGTTTTGAATTATGCAGAACTTATCAGAATAAAAATATACCAAAAAATTCTTAAAATACACCCAAATATATTCGTATTACACCCAAATATCTTCGTGTTACACCCAAATTTGCTCCAAATATAGAAAAATATTTTCTCTACTGCTGCGTTTTTCTTCTTCTTCTTTTTTCCTTATTTCTTTCTTTCTTTTAGTTAAATAAATGTAAGTTCATCATCTTTCAAGTAATTTTACAGCATTATGTGTTTCTTCTTCTTCTTTGTTTGATTTTTTTATTTTTATTATTGTTAAGAGAGTAAAACAAGAAGAAACTTGAGAAGGTAAAATAAAAAAGAAAAGATGAATAAGAAAAAAACGAAGAAAAAGATGGTGACGATGGTAAAAAAAAAAGAAGAAACAATAGAAGATGAGAAGGAGGAAGAGGAAGAGTTTTGAATTATGCAGAACTTATCAGAATTAAAATACACTCAAATTTGCTATAAATACAGAAAAATATTTTCTCTAACGCTACATTTTTTTCTTCTTCTTTTTTTTTCTTTCTTTTAGTTAAATGAATGTAAGTTCATCCTCTTTTAAATAATTTTGCAGCATTATGTGTTTCTTCTTCTTCTTTGTTTGATTTTTTTGTTTTTATTCTTGTTAAGAGGGTAAAATAAGAAGGAACTTTAGAAGGTAAAATTAAAAAAAAAAATATGAATAAGAAAAAGAAGAAGATAAAGATGGTGATGATGATAAAAAAAAGAGAAAGAAACAGTAGAAAATGAGAAGGAGGAAGAAGAAGAATTTTGAATTATGCAAAACTTATCAGAATAAAAATACACACAAAAATTCTTAAAATACACCCAAATATCTTCGTGTTACACTCAAATATCTTCGTACTACACCCAAATTTGCTGCAGAAAAATGATTCCTCTAATGTTATATTTTTTCTTTTAAATTGAATCACACCTTAGTTTTGGATTCAAAACAATAATTAATTTTGTTTTGGATCAATTGATAATTTGAATTTGAATTATTTATTATCTTTAACAACGAGATAACTGATGATGAAGGAGAAAGAAAAAACGAAAAAAGGAAAAGAAATTTCAATAAAAAAAGAAAGAGGAAGAGAAGGAGGAAGAAGAGATGGTGTTGATGACGACGATAACGAGAGAGAAAAATTGCGAAGAAGAAGAAGAAACACAAAGAAAAACATAAAAAACACATTAATATAAATGACTGGTATAACTTGTATGAAAAAATGTTTGTATGTAAAGAATAACTCAATAAAATTATAAAATCTGAGTGCCAAGATGAACGTATCACAAGAAGGTAAATTATTAGAATTTTATACGCATAATATATTATATTAAAACAAAAATTCAATAATCTTTACGTCATTAATTCTCTTCCACTTATTTTTGTCATTGAATACATGAAGATGCATTTGTTTGAGATACATATAAACAAACACAATGAAAAAAGCACTTAAGTTAACCTATTAATTATTTTTTCCAGCAACTTAAAGCAAATATAGCTCTAATTAATTGCAGCAACAATCTCTTGGGCTCCTACAATAATCATATTGGAAGGTTACAAATATTTAGAGGTGAATTATACGGTAAAAATATAAGTTTATAAATTTTTTTTTATAGAATTAAAGAAAGATAGAAAAAATTANNNNTCTATAAAAAAAAATTAATATTATACTTATAAAAAATAAATTTAAACTAATAAAACTATACAAACTATAAAAAATTATTCAAAATTCTCAAAGTATCCTTTAATCTAAGCTAATCTAACCTTGTCCATCTTCCAATTCTATCCCACTCCAATATGGCAATATCTAACGATTTATTACCCTCTTTCTTGAACCCATGTCCTCTATTTTTCCCCTTCCACTACTACACTCTCGCCATCTCTTTTCGTCAAATAATAAATGAACTTAATACCCTCTCCAAACTTCACCTCTCTCTTTGAACTCCACCACAGCTACAGTCACATCACAACAGATGGGCCATCATTGCCAGTCCATTCCCGGACTGAGTTGGTGATGCCGTTAAGAACCAAAAGAACTCCACTTTCAGGCACAGGGATAGAAGAGAACAACGTGGTAAATTGGTAATGTTAGTGATACCAGTGTTCTTGCTGCAGCTGCAACAGACGAGAGGGATTCGTGTTCTTTGGGGACAGCGTTGACTCTTTCTCTACCCAGGATTGATTGTAGTAGTGGTACAGTGGAAGGGGAGCAACAACAAGTCTCGCTAGAAACTGACGCGGGTTCAAGGTTTTGGGATGTTATAAGAGATGAGATTGCCACACACCGAGGGAGTTTGAAATAAAATTTTGAAAGCTAAAAATTTAACATAAAAATTTAAGGTCAAATTCATCTGATATAATTTTTTAAAGTTGTATCTCATTTTTTTTTGTAATTTATTAAAGTAGAAAAACTATTTACAGATGTTAATATTATAAAAATTATATGTTCTCCTTTTTTAATATTAGTCTTCTTAAAAAATGCATCAATTTTTTTATTTTCAATATTTTTTATCATATAAAAAATAAATTAAATAATAATAATATATAAAATAATATTAAATTAAATAAATAAAATACCTAATTTTATAATAGAAATTAAACTTAGATATTCTAAATTATAATAAAGCATTTGAACTAACTGAATTGTTTTTTATTTTTTAAAAAATTATTACTAATTTTTTTAAATAATTTAAGGGCCATGATCCCATTGCCCTAGTTAAGTTCCTTTACTGTTGCAACCAAAGTGAGGGAACATGTATCTTCCAATTTTTCTTACCACTCTAATTTTCATTGAGAATTATCTACAATAAAGAATTGGAATCATTTTCATCATTTTCATATTTTATTCTTATTATTGAATGTGGTGCTATTGTTTTTTAAGTATATTCAGCACCTTAATCTATATTCACTTGTGTTATATGTTAATAACAATCTTCTTTTTGGATGATTTATTTGACTTCTGGGTAAGTATAATTAGTGTTTATTTTCTTTTTATATTTTAATTTGATCATTCAATCGGCTTATAATAGTACTATTTGAATTCAAATTTAAATATGCCAACCATATATATTCACAGCTGGAAATTGACTATGAACCCTATATATCTTAGGTGATTATATTGAATCTTTATAAAAAAGATTCGACAAAGAATATGTGCAGTATTGAAATAATTGAACGTTTAGATGAGATTTTTATAACAGAATGTTATATTAAAATGCAAAAGAAAAAAGGGAGAAGAGAGATTGTGGTGGATGGGTGGTGAAATAGAAATTAAGGGTGGGGTAGAATCAGAAAAAGGGTATTTTAGCAATTTTAAATAATTTTTGAAGTTTGAATAATTTTGTCAATTGAAATTTTGACGTGTAGAAAATTTACAGATTAAAAGTTTATAGAGAAAATAGCGTTGCAAGTATAGCTTTTAACTAATAAAAGTTCCGTGTATTAATTTGAAAGAGTTGTCACGAATTTTAGAAATAAAAACACTGGGAGTATGAGTCTCTAGTCGCCTCCCAACGAGTTGCAGAGAGAATGCTAATTTATTAATCAGGGGTTTTCAAGAGAGTTAAGTTGAATAATGAGCAATAGTTGTAAAATAAACTAAGAATGATTATTAATATTAAAAAGGCCTTGACTTGGGGGAATGATCAATTGGAAGTTCTATCCTTGTTGGGATCTCTTAGGTGTAGTATCAAAAAGGTTGTTGTTTTTACTTAGTCAATCCTTACTAAATAAGGGAAATTCAAGTGATTGAGCTAACTCTTATTCACAAATCCTAGTCCTTTCCCTTGAGAAGGTCTAGCGTTAATAAATATAGAACTAGCCAACAACTTCCAGTGTAACCTTCACTTAAGCCTTCCAACTCAAGTGTCTCCTTTTAATCAACCCCATGTCAAGTAGGGAATCTACTCCATTGACATGAATATAATACTCAGAAAAATATAAGAAGAATACATAATAAATTAAATAAAATAGAGACTGAAAATTAATTAAATAAAAGCAATCCTCTATATCAACAATCCATGAAAATAATCCAATTACCACTTTAAGAATGTGGAACAAATAAAAGAGATAGTAAGGAAACAAACTAGAATAGTAAGTCCTCTCTAGATTCAGATCTAAAATCCTAAAACTACCCTAATGTGAATGTGTTGATGATGTCCTGAGCCTCTGCATGTTTTCTAGCTTTATTCTGTGTTTCTGGGCTAAAAACTGGGTCAAAACGTGGCCCAAAATCACTCCCAGCGTTTTCTGTTATTTCTGCAGATCGCGCAGGCCACGCGTCTGCGTCAGTCACGCGTGCGCGTCATTCAGCGATTTTCTTTGTCACGCGTCCACGTCGTCCACGCGTTCGCATCATTCGTGCAAACTTCAATCCGCGCGTACGCGTTAGGCACGTGTACGTGTCGCTGCGACTTTCTCCATTTCGCGCGTTCGCGTGAGCCACGCGCGCGTCGCTTTTCGCTGGCTATCTCCTTAATTTATTATGTTCCTTCCATTTTTTCAAGTTTCCTCTCCATTCTCTAAGTCACTCCTGCCCTGTAAAGCCTGAAACACTTAACACACGAATCACGACATCGAATGGTACAAAGAAGAATTGAAATACACAAATTAAAGATCTCTAGGAAGCAAGTTTTCAACCATAGAACAATCTTAGGAAGGGATTGTAAAATCATGCGGTTTATATGAATAAGTGGATAAAGACTTGATAAAACCACTCAATTAAACACAAGATAAACCATAAAATAGTGATTTATCAACCTCCCCACACTTAAACTTTAGCATGTCCTCATGCTTAGTTCAAGGAGATAAAATAAACAAATAGGAAAAAGTGAGACTCATGCAATGCAATGCAACCTATGTATATGAATGCAACTATATGATTCTGTCTACTTGGTTAAAAGTAAATAAGTTCTTCAAGACAAACATAAATCAGATTCCACTAATTTAAATTACACAGTAAAAACAAGTAAACTTGTAAGAAGACAGCTCATGAAAGCAGGGAACATAGAACTAAGCATTGAACCCTTACTGATGGTGTATGTGCACTCTAGTCACTCAAGTGTATAGGGTAATTACTCTACTCTTCTCTAGTCATGCTTTCTAAACTTTGTTCTTCACCTAACCAATCAACAATATTTAATGCACTATTGCAAACATCATGAGGTCTTTTCAAGGTTGTAATGGGGCCAAGTTAAGGGTAAGGACATATGTATGGCTAAGTGAGCTATAAATTGAATCCTTGACTAACATAAGCTCTCACATAAACATACACGCCCTATATAACTTCTAAATTTATACCTATCTACCCATAATTTCCCACTTTTGCATTACATACGCATGCATTAACTTTTCTTTTAATTTGTATCACATGTGCATTGATCTTTTTATTAACTTAACTTAGTATTGGGGTAATTTTATTCTTTTATTTAATTACTTAACTATTTGAATATTTTTGGATTTTTTTTAAGCATAGAAATAAACATAACATTTTTAATGCACATGGATTTTAAATTTTCTGGTCTTACATGAGTAGGTACCCAAATTCCCTTTTATTTTATTATGAAATATTCCTTTATTAACCCATGTTCCCACGATCTTTCCATACTCAATTGATACACAATCTCTAACTTAAGCTAACCAATGATTCAATTGGGGTATTTAATTATTTTTCCATTTAAGGTTAGTGATGTGGTAAAATATAGAATAAATGGGGATTTAAAAGGGGCTTAAAGTGGCTAACAAGGGTAGTTTGAAAGGGTGGGCTATTTTGGGATAAGTGAGCTAAAACAATTAATGGCCTCAATCATATGCATGCATTTAAATACACTAAACATTGGACATATAAAATGGAACAAAATAAAGATTATAATCATAGAGAAGTAAACACACAAGAATAAAATATTATGGTTAAATAATGTAACCATGTAATTAAGCTTAATTCTCACAGGTTGTGTGTTCTTTAGCTATCATTTTATGTTCCAAATACAACTTCAAACAAGTTTTAACAAAAAGATTTCCTTTTAAATTAGTGAAAATTTTCAAAAATAGAGTCTTAAAAAAGAAATCTGTTATTTTTCAACCAAATATATCATGCATGCAAATAACCTATCCTAATTAAAAGAAGAAAATAAATAAATATCCTATTTTATTGGTGTTAAGGAAGAAAAATTACCTCCGGAAGTTGGGTACTGACCGACCTCCCCACACTTAAAGCGCTGCACCGTCCTCGGTGCCATCTGTCAGGAACAAAGGGGGGTTGGTAGCAGTGTCTCCACAAGCGGGACCATCATGGCTCCCTGTGCTGATAAATGAAGTGGAGTCCAGATCTTCCTCGGGTGGGTGGATGCCAACAAACAGCTCATTGAGGTATGTAAATCGGCGCTCATTACGGCACTTTCTTCGCTTTTCTTGCCGGTCTAGTTGGTCCAATCTCTCAAGTATTTGATGGAGTAGTTGGTTTGTTGGAGGTGCTTGTGATGTAGAAGGAGAAGGAATATCTCCGGCCGGATCTTCAGGCCGGCTAGTCGTGGCTGCTAGACGTCTGATGTATTTTCCGTTAGGGACGTACTGATCATCCTGCGGAAGTACGATCTTGGTATCCCCAGCTCTGTAGGAGACTCCAGTTGCTGAGACTAGATCTAAAACCAAGACGGGAAAAGGTAAGTTGCCCACAATTTGTACGTGTCCCACAACATTCCGAAGTGTCTTGGTAAATTGAGGTGCTGGTCTATAAGGATACACCATAGTAGAATAGCCATGTCTGCAGTGAAGGAGGACTTGTGAGTGCTCGGAAAGACGTAGTGGGACATAATCTGTGCTCATACTTGAGCCTCCAAGGTAAGTGCTGAAGCCAATATTCCCTTAGGTCGGGATTGATGGTATCCATAGATCCATCTGCTGCCAGGTTGTGCAATAACTCTGAGAACTGCGTTCCAGTCAAATTTGTACGTCTGGTGTTGGACAGAGGCTTCTTAAAATGCGTCCAATCCTTCAGGGGCAGAGGGAAGATTTAAAGCTTGCTGAATGGCTTTTTCAGTTATGGGGACTTGCTTCTGACGGATATAGACAGACTGCAGTGTTGGCATGTGAAAATTGGAGTAGAATTCAACTATCCATGATAGATTAACATGCTGTGGCTGTCTTCGTAAGAATCCCATTGTCTTCGCTTAATGCGGGGTTCAACAAATTCGATGATGTGGGTCGGGAGGATCAGTAGGTATTTATTGTTATAGTTCCGCCCAACCAGTATAAGGAACATCTGCTCACAGTAGTGGTTGGTGAACCGCGCAGTGTCCTTTGCTGGAAAGGATTTCTCTTTTTCATCCACCTTGATTCGCTTTGTTGAGGGTTTTACAGCTGTTGAGGATGGCTCTGCCATTAGTGCTCTTTTTGTTCCTTTCCTTGCTGGTGGTTTCGGAGTAGCTTTCTCTTTACCCTTCTTGGTGGCCATCCTGAAAGGGAAAAGGTAAGTACTTTAAAATTTCAAGGGTTAGAGCAAGGAAGAGAGTTGGAGATGTGATAATCAATGCACGGTAAAGAAGGATGTCGTTAACACATGGTCATGACTACATGTGATCAGTTCAACAATGGAAACATAGCAAGTGCATGTGATGGCATTCAAAGCAAGATGTTTATTGGCATGCCGGCAAAGGCATGAGTAGCATAGATCAAGCATTAAATGTCCAAATTAGATTATCAACTCTTTCAAACTAACAATCTGTTTGTAATTGACAATTATATTTAATCAATAAAATATAAAAGGGGTTTTGTGAAAAATAGGCATCAGAGTGGTAGAATAGAATAATTTAAAATAATGCACAATGCCATACGGGCTTTTTCACAAACACTTAGCATGCGTGTTAAATATGTGATTGAAAGTGTTAAATTTGAACATGCAAGTGACCCAAAAAATAATTAATAATTGTCAAATAATTTCTAATTAATCCACAAGTAATTATATAGGAGAAAACAATTACCCAAATAAATTTCTAACACCAATAAAAATATTGCAAAAAGAAAGAAAGAAAAAGAAAACTAGATAAGGAAAAAGAAAAGAAAGAGAAAAAGGAAGAAGAAAACATAAAAAAGAAATAGAATAATAGAAAAGTAAAGAACCTTGATAATGGGTGTGAAAAATAAGGGAAGGGAGAGTGAAAAGTGAGAAAGAATAAGGAAGGAGGAAGGGAGAAGAAAAAAAATAAGAAGGGATAAGAGAAATTAGGATTGGAGAAGAAAAGATAAGATATCTGGCGCTGATCTGGATAAGATGTGCGTCGCACATGACGCAGACGCATGGGGCATGCGGTCGCGTGGTTTATGATAATTTCAGGTGACGCGGAAGCGTGGGTCACGCGGACGCGTGACCTGATTTGTGCTATTGGCGCGAAAGCAGCATCGCGCACGCACAAGTATCTGTTTTAAACACACATTGCCAAAAATTTGGGTGACGCATGCGCGAGGGTAACGCTGACGCGTGAATGGCCACTATTTAAATAATGACGCGGATGCGTGGGGCGCGCGTTCGCGTGATAGGGCTTGTGCTTCCAGCACCATTCCAGCCCTATTCCATCATAACTTTCTGCCAGATATTTATTTACGTCGATATTGCAGGGTCACGTGTTCGCGTGAGTGACGCGCACGTGTGGCAGCGGATATTGCAAGTGACATGGACGCGTCAGGGACGCGTTCGCGTGGGCGTACTTGTGCCTTGGCACGCCTCCAGCCAAGCTCCCGTGTAATTTTCTGATTCTTTTCTTTTCATTACGAAAGCACATATGACGCGTACACGTCAGCGACGCTTGCGCGTTGCGTGCTCTTTCCCCTTTTTTTTGTGCAGAATGCGAATGCAAATGCAGACTAAGTGAAGAGGTTATGAGAAGAGTCATTAAGAAGAAAATAAAGTAAAAAATGAAAAAAATAAAGCTAAGACTGAAACGGAACGATCATACCATGGTGGGTTGTCTCCCACCTAGCACTTTGCTTTTACGTCCTTAAGTTGGACGGTCTTTACGCTCATTCTGCTTCTGTTGGTGGGTCTTCCAGGAGGAAGACCTCTAGCTCTTTGTCATCCTTCATCTTCTCACCATGATAAAACTTTAGGCGGTGTCCATTAACCTTTAGGAATTTGGAGCTAGAAGGATGACACAGGTGAAAAACTCCGTATGGCTCCGCCTTTTCTACTCTGTAGGGTCCTTCCCATCTGGATCTTAGTTTTCCTGGCATAAGCCTCAGTCTGGAGTTGTAAAGAAGAACTAACTCCCCTGATTTGAATTCTCTCCTTTTTATGTGCTTGTCATGGATGGCCTTCATCTTTTCCTTGTATCGCCTGGAGTTGTCATATGCTTCTAGGCGAAGGTTCTCTAATTCTGCTAGTTGTAGCTTCCTTTCAGCACCAGCTTCCTTATAATTCATGTTGTATTCATTTACAACCCAGAAGGCCTTGTGTTCCATTTCTACTTGAAGGTGGCAAGCCTTACTGTACACTAAGCAGAAGGGGCTCATCCCAATGGGTGTCTTGTACGCTGTTCGATATGTCCAAAGCGCATCTTGTAACCTAGCACTCCAGTCTTTCCTATGAGGCTTTACTATCTTCTCCAGAATGTGTTTAATCTCTCTGTTAGATACTTCTGCTTGCCCATTGGTCTGAGGATGATAAGCTGTTGCTACTTTGTGAACAATCCCGTGCTTCTTCAGTAATCCTATGAGTCTCCTGTTACAAAATTGAGTGCCTTGATCGCTCACGATTGCTCATGGTGATTCAAAGCGACAGATAATATGGTTTCTAGCAAAGGAAACAATAGTGTTAGCATCATCAGTACGGGTAGGAATTGCTTCCATCCATTTAGAAACATAATCTACAGCTAACAGTATATAAAGGTAACCATTAGAGATTGGAAATGGACCCATGAAGTCAATGCCCCAAACATAAAAAATTTCACAAAAAAGCATAATCTGTTGAGGCATCTCATCCCTCTTGGATATATTACCAAACCTTTGGCATGGGGAACAAGATTTACAAAAATTAGCAACATCTTTAAAAATAGTAAGCTACCAAAATCTACAGTCTAAAATTTTTCTAGCTGTCCTTTGAGGGCCAAAATGTCCTCCACTCTCAGAAGAGTGACATGCCTCTAAAATGGACTTGAATTCTGATTGGGGTACACACTTTCTAATTACCTGGTCAGCACCACTCCTCCATAAATATGGGTAGTCCCATATATAATATTTGGACTTGCTTTTCAGCTTGTCTCTTTGATGCTTAGTAAAATTTGGAGGAAAAGTATGGCTAACTAGATAATTAGCTACGGGTGTATACCAAGGAGCTACTTCAGATACTGTATGCAAGCTATCAAATGGAAAAACATCATTGATGGGAGTGGAGTCATCCTTAATGTGCTCAAGGCGACTCAAGTGGTCTGCCACTAAATTCTGGTTACCACTCTTATTCTTAATTTCTAAGTCAAATTCTTGCAGCAACAGTATCCAACGTATCAACCTTGGTTTGGACTCTTTTTTAGCTAATAAATATTTTAGAGCTGCATGGTCCGAGTACACTACTACCTTAGTACCAAGTAAATAGGCTCGGAATTTATCCAGAGCAAAAACAATAGCAAGAAGCTCCTTTTCAGTAGTAGTGTAATTAGACTGAGCAGCGTCTAAGGTCTTAGACACATAAGCTATTACGAAAGGATCTTTACCGTCGCGCTGAGCCAATGCCGCTCCTACTGCATGGTTGGAGGCATCACACATAATCTCAAAATGCTGGCTCCAGTCTGGTCCTCTCACAATTGGAGCTTGAGTCAGGGCGATCTTCAGCTTATCAAATGCTTGCATGCAATCCTCACTGAACTCAAATTCAATATCTTTCTGCAGTAGTCTGGATAAAGGTAATGCTACCTTACTGAAGTCCTTAATGAATCTCTTGTAGAAACCTGCATGGCCAAGGAACGAACGGACTTTCCTCACAAAGGAGGGGTAAGGCAAACTAGAAATGACATCTACATTTGTTGGGTCTACAGAAATACCAGTATGAGAGACAACACGTCCTAGAACAATCCCTTGTTTTATCATAAAATGACACTTTTCAAAATTCAATACAAGGTTTGAACTAACACACCTGTCTAATACTTTGTCTAAATTATCCAATCAAAGGCTAAAGGAATCACCATATACGCTAAAATCATCCATAAAAACCTCCATATAGCTCTCAATGAGATCAGAGAAAAGACTCATCATGCACCTTTGGAAAGTAGCTGGTGCATTGCACAAGCCAAAAGGCATTCTCTTGTAAGCGTAATTCCCAAATGGACATGTAAAAGTAGTCTTTTCCTGATCCTCAGGAGCTATATGAATTTGAAAATAGCCTGTATAACCATCTAAAAAGCAGTAATGGGATTTACCTCACAGGCGATCAAGCATTTGATCAATAAATGGCAGGGGATAATGGTCCTTACGAGTGGCTTGGTTGAGACGCCTGTAATCAATGCACACTCTCCATGAATTCTGTACTCTAGTTTTTAGGAGCTCTCCATGCTTTTTCTTTATTGTTGTGACTCCAGACTTCTTGGACACCACTTGTACTGGATTGACCCATTCACTATCTGAGATGGGGTAAATAATATCTGCTTCAAGTAGCCTGGTCACTTCTTTCTTGACAACTTCTAAGATGGTGGGATTCAATCTTCTCTGGGGTTGACGGATAGGCTGTGATCCTTCTTCTAAGAATATTCTGTGCTCACAAACTTGAGGGTTGATGCCTACTATATCTGCCAAGCTCCACCCAATTGCTTTCTTGTGTTGTCTCAGCACACTGAGCAACTGCTCCTCCTGTTGGGAAGTGAGTTCCCTTGAAATGATAATTGGGAATTTCTGATTATCCTCAAGGTAAGCATACTTGAGGTGTGGAGGAAGGGGCTTCAATTTTGATTTCTGCTCATGGCTAGGCTCTGGACCATCTGGGGTTATTGATAATGGCAAAGTGTCCTTATTATGTTTAGGAGGTGTCCCCACACTTGGATCTTGCTCCAAGTGTTGCTCTTCTAAGTCTTTTTGGTGAACTTCAGCCACAGCTTCATCAATGATGTCGCATTGGAAGATAGAATGATCTTTCGGAGGGTAGCTTCATAGCTTCATTCAAATTGAAACTCACTGCTCTGCTATCTATCTCAAAGGAGTAAGTTCCTGAGAATGCATCCAGCTTGAACTTCGAAGTCTTCAGGAATGGTCTTCCAAGCAGGATTGATGATGGTCTTCCTGAGTCATTAAGGGGCATTTCCAGGATGTAGAAGTTGATGGGAAATGTGAGCCCCTTAATGCTCACTAATACATCTTCAGCAATTTCAACTACTGTAATAATGCTTTTATCTGTTAACACAAAACGAGCTGCCGACCTTTTTAAGGGGGAAGCCTCAAAACATCATATATAGACAATGGCATTATACTAACACATGCTCCTAAATCACACATACAGTCAGAAAATAATACACCTCCAATGGTACAGTTAACCATGCATGGACCTGGATCACTACATTTTTCAGGTATACCTCCCATTAAAGCAGATATAGAACTACCTAAAGGAATAGTTTCTAAATCATTAATTTTATCTTTGTGTATGCATAAATCTTTCAGAAACTTTGCATATTTAGGTACTTGTTGAATAACATCAAGAAGGAGAACAGTTACCTCAACCTTTTTGAAAATCTCTACCATTTTGCGATCGAGTTCCATTTGCTTTCTGGATTTTCGTGCAAGGTGTGGAAATGGGATAGGAATGGTGCCATTTGTAGCTTCTGCTTCCTTTGGTGCTTTATTCCTGGGGTTAGGTATTTCTTCTTCAACCAAGTCTTGCACTTCATCTTCTTCTTCAACTTCCTCCACTTCATTCGTGTCCTCCATTGGGGCGTGTTCTGGTGGGCTTGGCTCCTCCTGATTCCTCTCTTGTAGTGTGGTTCCGGACCTCAAAGTGATGGTATTGATACCTTCTTTGGGGTTGGGTAAAGGTTGAGAGGGAATTTCCACTGGAGTTTGAAGGCTGGTTGTTGGGGTTATTCAGTGATCCAATCTGTGAGATAAGAGCTTGCAAGGTAGAGTTCAGACCGTTCAAGGTAGAAGTGAGGTTGTTCTCCATGGTCTTTTATCTTTGATCAATTGAGTGTAGTAACTCGTCATTAGAAGAGGAAGGAGGGGTAAGTAATCTGAGGGGTCTGCTGTTGGTTGTTCTGAGGTGCTTAGGGCGGCCTTTTGTGAGGTGCTCTGTAAAGTTGATTCTGGTTTTGCTGTCTGTTGTTATTATTCCACCTCTGATTTTTATTGTTGTCTCTGCCTCCTCTATTATAGTTGTCCATCCATCCCTGGTTGGAATTATCTCTCTAACCCTGGTTGGAGTTGTCCTGCCAACCTTGGTTAAGGTCCCCACCTTGGTTATAGTTGTTGCCTTGTTGATAATATCCTTGATTCGGGCGGTCATAAAAATTGTGAGTAGCTGCCAAGATGTTGTCCTCATGTTGGAACTATGGACATTCATCAGTGTAATGACTATAATCAGTATATAATCCGCATACTCTATGAGGAACCAGTTGTTGACTACGTTGTAGAGAAGGAGGTTGGGACTGTTGCTGGCCTAGATGTATCTGCTTCAGTAGGTTGGTCATCTCACATATTGATTGGTGAGAGCAGTACTCTCACTGCTAGAAGAAACTTCTGCCACAGCCTTGGGGTGGTTGTTCCTGTTTCACTTGTGAGTCTGAGCAGACTCAGCCAGGTCGGCTATCAGTTGCCATGCTTCATCTGTGGTCTTGTACTTATTCAGAGAACCATTGCTTGCACCATCTAATGTAGTCTTATCCTGAGGCTTCATGCTTTGTGTGAAGTAGCCAATCAACACCAACTTGTCAATCATGTGGTGGGAGCGTGTGTCTAGGAGATTAGTGAAACGCTCCCAGTACTCGTAGAGAGTCTCGGATTCACCTTGGATGATCATTGAAATTTCTTTCCTTAGTCTATCAGTAAATTCAGCTGGAAAGTATTTTTCTAGGAATTCTCTCATGAGCGTATCCCAGTTAGTAATAACTGCTTCAGGTTGAGTATAGTACCACTCCCTCGCCTTTTCCTCAAGAGAAAACGGGAAAGCGGCTGGCAAAATAGAAGTCTCAGATGCACCATTACGTCTAACAGTAGAACAGGTTGTCTAAAAATCTCCGAGGTGCTTGAGAGGCTCTTGAGCAGGTAGGCCGTGAAACTTCGACAGTAGATTAATTAGTGCAGTCTTCAATTCAATATCTGCACCCAGATTTAGATTACGCGCTTGGAAAGGTGGTAGTGTAAAATTTGGAGCTCTTGCCTCCTAAAAAGTAATCCTCTTGGGAGCTGCCATGTCCTCTGCGCTCAAATCAACAGAGTCAGTAGAAACCTGTTTCTTTCTTAAATGACGTTTCGGATTTGTCCTCAGAAAGGACTAACCGACGCCGAGCCCGCCATATACGTGAGATAGTTCTTTCAATTTCAGGATCAAATATGGGTAGGCTCGGATCAGGTAGCGAACGCGTCATTCAATGAAAGAAACATACAGCTCATGGTAATAAAATAAAATAAATTACAAATAAAATAAAAAATTCAACCAATAAATTAGCACACTGTTGTAACTCCCTGGCAACGGCGCCAAAAATTGACGTGACAGCGTTGCAAGTATATAGAGAATTCACCGATTAAAAGTTTATAGAGAAAACAGCGTTGCAAGTATAGCTTTTAACCAATAAAAGTTCTGTGTATCAATTTAAAAGAGTTGTCACGAATTTTAGAAATAAAAATACTGGGAGTATGAGTCACAAGTCGTCTCCCAACGAGTTGCAGAGAGAATGCTAATTTATTAATCAGGGAATTTCAAGAGAGTTGAGTTGAATAATGAGCAATAGTTGTAAAATAAACTAAGAATGATTATTAATATTAAAAAGGCCTTGACTTGGTGGAATGATCAATTGGAAGTTCTATCCTTGTTGGGATCTCTTAGGTGTAGTATCAAAAAGGTTGTTGTTTTCACTTAGTCAACCCTTACTAAATAAGGGAAAGTCAAGTGATTGAGCTAACTCTTATTCACAAATCCTAGTCCTCTCCCTTGGGAAGGTCTAGCGTTAGTAAATACAGAACTAGCCAACAACTTCCAGTTTAACCTTCACTTAAGCCTTCCAACTCAAGTGTCTCCTTTTAATCAATCCCCATGTCAAGTAGGGAATCTACTCCATTGACATGAATATAATACTCAGAAAAATATAAGAAGAACACATAATAAATTAAATAAAATAGAGACTAAAAATTAATTAAATAAAAGTAATCCTCTGTATCAACAATCCATGAAAATAATCTAATTACCACTTTAAGAATGTGGAATAAATAAAAGAGATAGTAAGGAAACAAACTAGAATAGTATCTTCAATGGAGGTGATGACTCTTCAATATCCAAAGCAAAAAGCAATAACTATGAATGTAAAAGGGAACCTAGAGGAAGAGTAAGTCCTTTCTAGATTCAGATCTAAAATCCTAAAACTATCCTAATGTGAATGTGTTGATGATGTCCTGAGTCTCTGCATGTTCCCTGGCTTTATTCTGTGTTTCTGGGCCGAAAACGGGGTCAAAATGCGGCCCAAAATCACCCCAGCGTTTTCTGTTATTTCTGCAGATTGCGCAGGCCACGCGGCCGCGTTGGTCATGCGTGCGCGTCATTCAGCGATTTTCCTTGTCACGCGTCTGCATCATCCACGCATTCGTGTCATTCGTGCAAACTTTAATCCGCGCGTACGCGTCAGGCACGCGTAGGTGTCGCTGTGACTTTCTCCATTTTGAGCGTTCGCGTAAGCCACGCGCGCGCGTCGCTGTTCGCTGGCTATCTCCTTAGTTTCTTGTGTTCCTTCCATTTTTGCAAGCTTCCTCTGCATTCTCTAAGTCATTCCTGCCCTGTAAAGCCTGAAACACTTAACACACGGATCACGGCATCGAATGGTACAAAAAAGAATTGAAATACACAAATTAAAGATATATAGGAAGCAAGTTTTCAACCATAGAACAATCTTTGGAAGGGATTGTAAAATCATGCGGTTCATATGAATAAGTGGGTAAAGACTTAATAAAATCACTCAATTAAACACAAGATAAACCATAAAATAGTGGTTTATCAAATTCATCTTTAAGGTGGATATAATATTTCTTTTTTTATGAATAGATTTGTCAGCACTTAAATTTTTTATGATAAAAAATAGTTGTTTACTCATCATTATAATATTATTCATCTTGAATGCAATATATTATTGTATCATTACTCCTATATATTATTTCACTTCTTGCATCTTTAGTAATAAACACAATAATGCCATCAAAATTTGCTTGTGCATTTGGATGTGATATATGAGCAAAATATATAGTATATTTGTATGAAATTTTAAAAATAACTATTGGCGTAAGAAATTTATGATTTCTCTCATTTTAGGATCTAGTTGTTTTTCAATTTTCTAAAAAAATTTGCTATTTGTGCCTTTAATGTTTTCAAACATTAGTTTTGTTCTTTTTATAAACAATGTTATCATTAAAATTTGCCTGTGCATAAAGGGGAAGAAAATTCAAAGAAGAATGATAATATATCAATTCACATAGAAGAGGGGGAAACTTGTTTTAATTTAGGTACGAGGATGGTTGGGGAAGCAATTTTCGTTACTTCAATATAATTAGGATAAAGAAAATTATGGTATGTGGTAATACTGTAATAATGTATATTTGATACGAATGCTTACTCAAATTAAGAAAACATTATAAGTATATATGTAAGTATAAAAAAATTACAAATATAATCAATGGGAGTACATATGTGATTACAATATTGGGGTTGGGAGGATTGGAAATTAGGTAATGGTAGCCTGGTTCAATTTGCACAAGCCACAGAGCAGAAGAAAGAATGAAAAACAGAAAAGGGAATCATAGGAAGAGAATTCAGAGAGAGATTCAGAAAATAAGGCTCACAATTCACACACGTCTCTTTTGCCAATGTCAAGCCCGCTTAATAGGTGGTGCACGAAATTGTGATCATCAATGGCGCCATCAACATGGTACGCACAATTGCAATCTCAAATCTTTATCACAACTTCGCACAACTAACCAGCAAGTGCACTGGGTCGTCCAAGTAATAAACCTTACGCGAGTAAGGGTCGATCCCACGGAGATTGTTGGTATGAAGCAAGCTATGGTCATCTTGTAAATCTCAGTCAGGCAGATTCAAATGGTTATAGGTGATTTATGAATAAAGCATAAAATAAAGATAGAGATACTTATGTAATTCATTGGTGAGAATTTCAGATAAGCGTATGGAGATGCTTTGTCCCTTCCGTCTCTCTGCTTTCCTACTGTCTTCATCCAATCTTTCTTACTCCTTTCCATGGCAAGCTGTATGTTGGGCATCACCGTTGTCAATGGTTGCAGTCCCGTCCTCTCAGTGAAAATGTTCAACGCGCTCTGTCACAGCACGACTATT
>NC_029781.3:14529329-14529544 GCF_000817695.3 Arachis duranensis | reverse complement strand
CATCACAACACCAAACTTAAATTGTTGCTTGTCCCCAAGCAACTGAAAATAAAATAAGATAAAAAGAAGAGAATATGCAATAAATTCCAAAAACATCTATGAAGATCAGTATTAATTAGATGAGCGGGGCTTTTAGCTTTTTGCCTCTGAACAGTTTTGGCATCTCACTCTATCCTTTGAAATTCAGAATGATTGGCTTCTATAGGAACTCAGAA
>NC_029781.3:14528855-14529127 GCF_000817695.3 Arachis duranensis | reverse complement strand
ACTCAGCTTTGCTAGAGTCCCCAATTAGAGGTGTCCAGGGTTCTTAAGCACACTCTTTTTACCTTGGATCACGACTTTATTATTTCTTTTTCTTTTTTTTCTTTCTCTTTTTTTTTCATGTACTATCTTTTTTTTTTGAATTCACTGCTTTTTCTTGCTTCAAGAATCATTTTTATGATTTTTCAGATCCTCAGTAACATGTCTCCTTTTTCATCATTCTTTCAAGAGCCAACATTCATGAACAACAAATTCAAAAGACATATGCACTGTTT
>NC_029781.3:14526544-14528716 GCF_000817695.3 Arachis duranensis | reverse complement strand
ATTTAAGAAAGGTGATGGATTCATAGGACATTCATAACTTTAAGGCATAGACACTAAGACACTAATGATCATGTAATAAGACACAAACATAGATAAACATAAGCAAAAAATTCGAAAAACAGGAAAATAAAGAACAAGGAGATTAAAGAACGGGTCCATGTTAGTGATGGCGGCTTGTTCTTCCTGTTGAAGATCTTATGGAGTGCTTGAGCTCCTCAATGTCTCTTCCTTGCCTTTGTTGCTCCTCTCTCATGATTCTTTGATCTTCTCTAATTTCATGGAGGGGAATGGAATGTTCTTGGTGCTCCACCCTTAGTTGTCCCATGTTGGAACTTAACTCTCCTAGGGAGGTGTTGATTTGCTCCCAATAATTTTGTGGAGGAAAGTGCATCCCTTGAGGTATCTCAGGGATTTCATGATGAGGAGTTTCCTCATGCTCATGTCCATGAGTGGGATCTCTTTTTTGCTCCATCCTTTTCTTAGTGGTATCCATGAGGACTTGGTCCAACCTTTGATCAAAGTTGACCCTTTTTGAGTTTGAAATGGACCTCGGGGATCACCTTCTTCATGGCCACAACTTCATAGAAGTGGTCTTGATGCACCCTTGAGATGAATTTCTCCATCTCCCATGACTCAGAGGTGGAAGCTTTTGCCTTCTCTTTCCTCTTTCTAGAGGTTTCTCCGGCCTTAGATGCCATAAATGGTTATGGAAAAACAAAAAGCAATGCTTTTACCACACCAAACTTAAAAGGTTTGCTCGTCCGCGAGCAAAAGAAGAAAGAAAAGAGTAAAAGAATAAGAAATAGAGGAGATGGAGGTGGCTTTGTGGTTTGGCCAAGGGGGAGAAGTAGTGGTTAGGTTGTGTGAAAATGAAGGAGTGAAGAAGGATTTATATAGGGGTGGGGAGAGGGGTAGGGTTCGGTCATGGATGGGTGGGTTTGGAAGGGAAAGTGGGTTGAATTTGAATGGTGAGGTAGGTGGGGTTTTATGAAGGGTGGATGTGAGTGGTGAAGAGAATAGTGGGATATGATAGGTGAGGGGTTTTTGGGGAAGAGGTGTTGAGGTGA
The DNA here is from genome assembly GCF_000817695.3 of Arachis duranensis. Lineage (NCBI taxonomy): Eukaryota > Viridiplantae > Streptophyta > Magnoliopsida > Fabales > Fabaceae > Arachis > Arachis duranensis. The sequence continues at coordinate 14,527,649 of NC_029781.3, read as the reverse complement.
TTGGTGAATGGGTGAAGAGGAGAGAGAGTGGTGGGGTAAGTGGGGATCCTGTGGGGTCCACAGATCCTGAGGTGTCAAGGAAAATTCATCCCTGCACCAAGTGGCGAGCAAAAATGCTCCTTCTGCCAATTCTGGCGCTAAACGCCGGGCTGGTGCCCATTTCTGGCGTTTAACGCCAGCTTCTTGCCCCTTCCTGGCATTTAACGCTAGTCTGGTGCCCCTTTCTGGCGTTAAACGCCCAGAATGGTGCCATACTAGGTGTTAAACGCCCATTTGCTGCCCTTACTGGTGTTTAAACGCCAGCAAGTTTTTCCTCCAGGGTGTGCTGTTTTTCTTTCTGTTTTTCATGCTGTTTTTGCTTTTTCAATTGATTTTGTGACTTCCCATGATCATCAACCTACAGAAAACATAAAATAACAAAGGAAATATAGAAAAATATAACATTGGGTTGCCTCCCAACAAACGCTTCTTTAATGTCATTAGCTTGACAGTGGGCTCTCATGGAGCATCACAGATACTCAGAGCAATGTTGGAACCTCCCAACACCAAACTTAGAGTTTGAATGTGGGGGTTCAACACCAAACTTAGAAGTTGGTTGTGGCCTCCCAACACCAAACTTAGAGTTTGACTATGGGGGCTCTGTTTGACTCTGTTTTGAGAGAAGCTTTTCATGCTTCCTTTCCATGGTTACAGAGGGATATCCTTGAGCCTTAAACACAAATGATTCTTCATTCACTTGAATGATCAATTCTCCTCTGTCAACATCAATCACAGCCTTTGCTGTGGCTAGGAAGGGTCTGTCAAGGATGATGGATTCATCCATGCACTTTCCAGTCTCTAGGACTATGAAATCAGCAGGGATGTAATGGTCTTCAATTTTTACCAGAACATCCTCTACAAGTTCATAAGCTTGTTTCTTGAATTGTCTGCCATCTCTAGTGAGATTCTTGCAGTTTGTACCTCAAAGATCCCTAGCTTCTCCATTACAGAGAGAGGCATGAGGTTTATGCTTGACCCTAGGTCACACAGAGCCTTCTTGAAGGTCATGGTGCCTACTGTACAAGGTATTGAGAACTTCCCAGGATCCTGTCTCTTTTGAGGTAAT